>NC_089754.1:2855680-2860680 GCF_040412425.1 Macrobrachium rosenbergii | reverse complement strand
GATCTTTTGTGCTCTGTTATTCTTTCGAGAGCGATCTACCTGTCTCGCCTACATAAATGTCATGACAATTACTACACGGTATCTTGTAAACTCCGGCTTCTTCCCTTTTGTTATTTAAGTATACGTTAACGAGCGAACTCCCGATGGATTTGGGATAATGGAAAATGAAAGGATTATCAGAACTGAGTTGCTCGGTGGCCTTTTGGATGTTTTCATCGTATGGAAGCTTTATTTTGTTGTTGAAATCTATTTGTCTGTTGTGAGTGGGACCTCTGTAGTATATTTTATTTGCTTTATTAATAGCCCTCTCGATAATGTGTGGTGGATAGAGCAGTTGCGTTAGGTGTTGGCGGATCGTGTTAAATTCTTGATCCAGGTACTCATTTGAACATATCCTAAGTCCTCTGAGGAATAGGTTGCACCCTACCATGATTTTTACGGAGACGTCGTGGTAGCTTAAGAAATGAATGTAGGAGACAGCGAAGGTGGGTTTTCTATATACTGTAAATGCATACCTGTTCTGTTTTCTTATGATCAGTACATCTAGGAACGGCAGTTTTCCGTCCTTTTCCCATTCTGTTTTAAATTTTATGGTCGGAACTAGCGAATTTAGCCTATTAAAAAATTCCTTAAAGTCCCCAGCTATTGTCCCAGAAAGTAAAGATATCATCTACGTATCTAAGCCAGATCATGTTATGGGGTTTGATAGACGACAAAGTTCTGTTTCGAAATATTCCATGTACAAGTTTGCTAGAAGGGGTGATAGGGACTTCCCATGCTACAGCCAAATTTTTGTTTGTAAAATTACCATTGAAAGAAAACACGTTGTTAGTTACACAGAGGTTGATAAGTTTTAAAGTTTTATCTATGCCAAGAGGAAAATGGTCTTCATATGGTTGTAACTTCCTCTCTAAGAAAAACAACACGTCGGCAATCGGGACTTTAGTAAATAATGAATCGACGTCTAGACTGAGCAGTTTGATGTTGTTTGAGGGGATGTTTAAACTATTAAATTTTTGTATGAAATCTTCTGCATGTTTGACGTGGGAGGATGAGAAGGTTCCTAGAAAGGGTGATAACAAGTCTGCGAGCCATTTTGATAATTTGTACATGAAAGAGCCCCTGCTAGATATTATGGGGCGTAAAGGAATCCCATCTTTATGTGTTTTCGGGGGCCGTAAAAATAGGGGAGAGAGGGTTGATTACCTTGAATGTCTCTAGTAATTCTATGTCTTTTTATTGCCCCTATGGTTCTAACTGATTTGTTAAACTGAGCAGCAATATTTGTTGTGGGATCTTTCGTTAATTTGTCGTAGGTCTCCGCAGCGTTTAGAAGTTCTTGAACTTTATTGATGTATGTCTCCTTGTCTAACAGAACTATTTTCCCGTCTTTGTCAGATTTTGTGATGATGATATCCCCCTTTTTCTTAAGCTAACTAATGCATTTTGGAATCTTTTCAGGAGCGAATTTTTGTTGTTGTTTTGCTCCAAGACATTTAGCAAAATGCCTTTGAGACATGCCTCTTTCTTGTCATAGTTGTTTTTGCAAAATGTTTATCAAAAGCAACTAGGAAATTAAGATTACTCTCAGGACCAGGTTTTAGAGCGAATGAAACTCCAAGATTTAAAACGGTCTGTTCTTCTGCAGTGAGGGGATGGTTAGAGAGATTCAGCACATTATTGGGAAGGCCAAGATTATTCCATACGCTGTTCCTAATCAGTCTTTTTAATTTGTAGCACAAATTTCTGGAGTGGGACTCACTGTTTTCAATAGCACCTGATAGCACAAAATATGAAAGATATCTGTACATACCATCATCCCTGCACATGAGGCGAAGTGACGTGGCTAGCTCACTTATTTTTCTTCTAATCACATAGATGTCTTGGTGTGTGGCTTGTATTCTGTCTTGGAGGAATGTGCGGATGGAGTCCGGAAATGGGTCTGACGATGATGTCCAACGTGAAACCGTACATTTTGGGAGAAACTTGTTCCTGTAGGCATTCTTGTAGAAAATTTCTCTGATTCTTCCTCTTGTGTAACCCATGTACTAGCCGTTCGTACCGTCTGAAGATGCTTGACAGCTGGGTTGAAGCCGAAAAACTGGCGTAAACTGTGATGTTCCATAATGGGCAAAAATGAATGTCTTTTCCTGTAATACTACAGTGTAATATGAAAATAAGAAGGCCCATAAAACACTATTTAAACGTTGAAGCCATATATTTCGGGCACTTGTTTCTGTGCCCCTGTTCACTGGTAGAATATGGACAGGTGGAAAGTTACAATGGTATATATACAAAAACATGAAGGTGTGGCCTTAGGCCTCCGATGTTAAGGAGGTGGCGTTTCTTAAGAAGGAGGAGATTGACCAAATTCCCTAGTGGTTTTTGGCCTCATTAGCTCCCGTTTGGCGATGGACATTGGAAATCGGACGCCATTGACACCTTAATCCTCGCACCCCTTTTGAAGAAGATGACCCAAGAAACGCGACCGCCAGATCCATCGCCAAACGGGAGCTAATGAGGCCTAAAAACCACTAGGAATTTGGTCAACCTCCTCCTTCTTAAGAAACGCCACCTCCTTAACATCGGAGGCCTAAGGCCACACCTTCATGTTTTTTATATATACCATTGTAACTTTCCACCTGTCCATATTCTACCAGTGAACAGGGGCACAGAAACAAGTGCCCTGAAATATATGGCTTCAACGTTTAAATAGTGTTTTATGGGCCTTCTTATTTTCATATTACACTGTAGTATTACAGGAAAAGACATTCATTTTTGCCCATTATGGAACATCACAGTTTACGCCAGTTTTTCGGCTTCAACCCAGCTGTCAAGCACATCTTCAGACTGTATGAACGGCTAGTACATGGGTTACACAAGAGGAAGAATCAGAGAAATTTTCTACAAGAATGCCTACAGGAACAAGTTTCTCCCAAAATGCACGGTTTCACGCTGGACATCGGCGTCAGACCCATTTCCGACTCCATCCGCACATTCCTCCAAGACAGAATACAAGCCACACACCAAGACATCTATGTGATTAGAAGAAAATAAGTGAGCTAGCCACGTCACTTCGCCTCATGTGCAGGGATGATGGTATGTACAGATATCTTTCATATTTTGTGCTATCAGGTGCTATTGAAAACAGTGAGTCTCACTCCAGAAATTTGTGCTAGCAAATTAAAAAAGACTGATTAGGAACAGCGTATGGAATAATCTTGGCCTTCCCAATAATGTGCTGAATCTCTCTAACCATCCCCTCACTGCAGAAGAACAGACCGCTTTTAAATCTTGGAGTTTCATTCGCTCTAAAACCTGGTCCCGAGAGTAATCTTAATTTCCTAGTTGCTTTTGATAAACATTTTGCAAAAAAAACAACTATGACAAGAAAGAGGCATGTCTCAAAGGCATTTTGCTAAATGTCTTGGAGCAAAACAACAACAAAAATTCGCTCCCTGAAAAGATTCCAAAATGCATTAGTTAGCTTAAGAAAAAGGGGGATATCATCATCACAAAATCTGACAAAGACGGGGAAAATAGTTCTGTTAGACAAGGAGACATACATCAATAAAGTTCAAGAACTTTCTAAACGCTGCGGAGACCTACGACAAATTAACGAAAGATCCCACAACAAATATTGCTGCTCAGTTTAACAAATCAGTTAGAACCATAGGGGCAATAAAAAGACATAGAATTACTAGAGACATTCAAGGTAATCAACCCTCTCTCCCCTATTTTTACGGCCTCCTGAAACACATAAAGATGGGATTCCTTTACGCCCCATAATATCTAGCAGGGCTCTTTCATGTACAAATTATCAAAATGGCTCGCAGACTTGTTATCACCCTTTCTAGAACCTTCTCATCCTCCCACGTCAAACATGCAGAAGATTTCATACAAAAATTTAATAGTTTAAACATCCCCTCAAACAACATCAAACTGCTCAGTCTAGACGTCGATTCATTATTTACTAAAGTCCCGATTGCCGACGTGTTGTTTTTCTTAGAGAGGAAGTTACAAACCATATGAAGACCATTTTCCTCTTGGCATAGATAAAACTTTAAAACTTATCAACCTCTGTGTAACTAACAACGTGTTTTCTTTCAATGGTAATTTTACAAACAAAAATTTGGCTGTAGCATGGAAGTCCCCTATCACCCCTTCTAGCAAACTTGTACATGGAATATTTCTGAAACAGAACTTTTGTCGTCTATCAAAACCCCATAACATGATCTGGCTTAGATACGTAGATGATATCTTTACTTTCTGGGACAATAGCTGGGGACTTTAAGGAATTTTAATAGGCTAAATTCGCTAGTTCCGACCATAAAATTAAAACAGAATGGGAAAAGGACGGAAAACTGCCGTTCCTAGATGTACTGATCATAAGAAAACAGAACAGGTATGCATTTACAGTATATAGAAAACCCACCTTCGCTGTCTCCTACATTCATTTCTTAAGCTACCACGACGTCTCCGTAAAAATCATGGTAGGGTGCAACCTATTCCTCAGAGGACTTAGGATATGTTCAAATGAGTACCTGGATCAAGAATTTAACACGATCCGCCAACACCTAACGCAACTGCTCTATCCACCACACATTATCGAGAGGGCTATTAATAAAGCAAATAAAATATACTACAGAGGTCCCCACTCACAACAGACAAATAGATTTCAACAACAAAATAAAGCTTCCATACGATGAAAACATCCAAAAGGCCACCGAGCAACTCAGTTCTGATAATCCTTTCATTTTCCATTATCCCAAATCCATCGAGTTCGCCGTTAACGATATACTTAAATAACAAAAAAGGGAAGAAGCCGAGTTTACAAGATACCGTGTAGTAATTGTCATGACATTTATGTAGGCGAGACAGGTAGATCGCTTCGCAAAGAATAACAGAGCACAAAAGTATCAGTACGTTATGCTTCGGAGAGTTCGGGAATTTTCTCCACATATTAACTGGAGGGGGCGGAGTTGGTTTTTCAAGAGTAG
>NC_089754.1:2805686-2855180 GCF_040412425.1 Macrobrachium rosenbergii | reverse complement strand
ACGTAATATTCGTATTTTGTTTTTTTAATTGTTTGAAGTGTGTGAGACTAAATGAAGATTTGTTTTTCATGAAGAATGTACTGTTCGTGAAAGCTTGGTTGGATGCAAATACTGTTTAAGGCTAAGTTCATGTGATATCACAAGAAGTTGAATAACCATTCCAGGAACTCGAGAATTCTGGCCAGTGTTTTTAGAATCTTGTTTCTGTTGCAGTCTTGAAGAGATTTCCTGCTGCTTGGGATTTGTGACAATTTCTCAACGCTCGTATGTCCAGCGTTGGCATAGATTTGATTGGGCATGCTTGCAACTAATCTACTTTCACTGGACTTCTACCAGACTCTGCCCTTGAGGCATAAATTGCTTCACTTGTGTAACATACGGAGAGAGAGTTCTTTGGAAGTTGTGCACTTGATTATTTGCACTGAATACTGTAACTAGTTAAAAAAAATTACTGCACATTAATTTTTGTTGGTTTGTAATAAAACTGGTATTGCTAGGCACCCTGTTGGCTGCATAGTATTTTAGTCAGTTTGTCACTTAACAATGTCTTTTTAATAAATTAGTGAATGTATTTTGGTTTTCATAGATTTTGTCATGGCTGAAAGAAATTTGGCGTGCCAAAACCAGCTTCCGTACATAGTGAGAAAAATATCTAAATTAGAATCACTAAACATGAGTTGAGGAGAAAGCCATAAACACCTGGTTCAATCACTATCCCAAATAACTTGAGGAAATGATATAAGGCAACTGATGGTCTCAATAAGCACTAAGCCAAAAATAAATCTAGACCTATGGAGAAGCTGATCTGGATCTCTAGATGAGACCAGAATCTTGTTACGGGGATTTACGGGGAGAGTTACACCAACATTTAAAGCTGGGCAGTGCCAGTAATACTTGCCATGTGGGTGACAAAGGCAACCCTTGTCACTTCAAGTTAAGAACTACAGTAATGTTATATGAAAATTAAAGATGGTAATTATGAAAGCTAGTGAAAATTGATATGCTAATTTACTGGGTCCTCAAATTTTCAGACAATAGTTTCACTGTCCTAACCTTCATTGAACCACTAATGTCACTGGTCTAGTTGGTCTTCGTAAACATAACTGTGTAGAATGGAAGTGCTGGAATAAGGTACAAAGCCAGATTACGGCCCTCTGATAAGCGCAGTGAAATAAAGCGCTTACTAGTGCTAGGACTTTCTAGGTAGCTTTATCTTTAATGTGAATGGTGCCACGGTGAAAGGAACAATATCTCTCCACAGTCACAGGGAGAAATATAGGAAATCGGCCGACACCAAACAGTGATGAGATGAGATGAGATGAGAGAGAGAGCGCCCACCCGATCCGCGTGGACGTCACCTGGACGGCTGATAATACTAACCATACCAGTTGGGGGCGGCTGTACCCGCACCAACACCCACCTCCAGTCAGCAATGCCGGTTAGGCCTAGAAGATCTCAACGCCTCAGGAACAAATGGATTTCGTCATCCACCTATGATTAATTAAAATTCCGCCTACAGACCAACCCACTTGTTGTAAACACCCTGCCTACTATAAATACCTCTTACATCACGTATCTCGATTCTTTCGCTTTTGTACTACTCTCATAGATGATCTCCAGTGCGCTGTTGACTCGTTAGAGGTAATAAACCTAAGACAACAGGAGTCTCTATAATATGTCCTTAGGACACTTGATACACCAGCTACGTGCTGATGAGAAAATGATAAGAATAGAGTAGACTTATAAATTAAGTGCCGTGGAAACTGCTACAATTGTTATTCACTTTTCGTCAATTTTTAGTTGTTATTCAACATGGACAGACACCGATATCAATATTGTTTCTAACTGTTCATTAAATAAATTCAGATAGATGGATTCTGTAATGAGTATCTTACGAATGGTTTTCCCAGTGGAGCAAGGATTACCTCGTCGAGGTCCTCCTGTTCTGATGGTTTGACAGAGCAATGAGCACTCTCTCTCTCTCTCTCTCTCTCTCTCTCTCTCTCTCTCTCTCTCTCTAGCAGTATCTCAGTAATACGACAGCTGGGTCAGCTGACCTGACCTCACCCTACCCCACGTTAACTTCCGCCACCGCTCCTGTAACCAGTTACCTGAATCACCTGAATTCTCCTACGGTACAGCACTTGTGACAATGTGCAGTTTTGAAATAAAAAATTCTTTTTGTTTCCCTTCTTTACATTCCCACATTATCTATAGATTTTATATGATTATAGAATACCTCAACACCCTTCCACGTATTAAAAGATTTTGCACTGAAGCCGTGATAAATGTAACTATAAGACTATTCTTTTTTGTTACGTACGATAGAGCAATCTGTGTCAGGGAAGTTGACTCCCACCTCTCTCTCTCTCTCTCTCTCTCTCTCTCTCTCTCTGCCTCAGTTCATATTCAGCGTTCAGTGAAGAAACGTCACGTGACATGACATGCCTCCTCCCTCAGCCAAGTGAGCCGCCATATCAATCTTACAGTACTTTTGTAAGTTAGTCTCACTTCGAAGGCAGTTTTAGCTGTTACAATTATTTGCAAATGGATACGAATCGATGATCAGTGCTTTATGCTCATATATTATTATTATTATTATTATTATTATTATTATTATTATTATTATTATAGAGAATATTGTTATTAATAGTAGCCGATTAATCTCAAAGGCATTTTGTTGTTATACTTGCATGCAAATGGATAAGAACCGATGATCACTGCAGTATGCTCGTATACCGTTGTCCAGTATTATTATTGTTTGCTATAACAACAGTTATATATTTATTACGGAAAATGTGACCAGTTAGTATTTCGTATTTTCCTTCTTCCTTTAGGCCAGTCCCTGAGAGTTAGGACTACCGAGACGGGAAAAGTCACGATGCCTTGAAAAATGTCTAGCTCTGAGAGGCGGCGTTTGCCTGAACGTAAGTCGATTGGCTTCCTGTCTCCTGCTCTGCTGGACATTTGCTGTTTCAGAAAGGTGTAGGATATGTGTGCGTGTGTGTGTATGTGTGTATGTGTATGCGTGTGCTTGTGTGTGTGTGTGTGTGTTAAGCAGCCCGGGGACAGCCCCTCTTGGGATTACTCCCTATAAAAGTTTGTATAAGAAAGACAACTTGATCCAGCCCAAATTATGCGCCGCATGTAACGTCCCTGTGTTGGGAACTTGGCGTCTGTACTGTTTTATGATACGTATTTCTTTTCTGGCAAGGGTGCATTAGTTTCTTCACAAAAAGACGGTGAGGACATTCAGTTGACTTCCAAAAAGCGTTTCTATTAATGCTTCCTGTCCGTCACTCGATGACACGTCCCGGTTGATTCCACCAAAAATATATCATTGCCACAAAAGGGAAGTTCAACCTTCATTCAACCGAATGAATAGGTTTTTTCTCCCTTCCAAGGAACGTCTTCACATTTGCCTTAACTCTCTCTCTCTCTCTCTCTCTCTCTCTCTCTCTCTCTCTCTCTCTCTCTCTCTCATTCGTCGTAAATGAAAATACGCCATAATTTGTATGCGAATGATTGCAGAGAAGGCGTTTTTCAGTAGGGTTTCAATATCTTTTGCATATATAATTCATGATTAAATAAACGTCCTCCAAGATGACAACACTTGTACTGACGTCTACACGAAGGTTCCACGGCAACAGTAGCAATACCGTCATTCATTAAAACGTGCACAATGGACGGATATACACGATTTTTCCTGTCACCCGCTGGTTCGTGGGTTTTTGTGGACTCCCCTCAAGTTCTGCATGCTTTCCAATCACCAACTATCGTTGATATTAACATGAACATTATAATTAAGGCGTTTGGCCCGTAACAGGAAAGTTAAATGCGCCCGAATGTACGTCAGCTAATCAAAATGAGCGAGATGGACCTTACTGTATAAAGCTAAAATTGACGTGAAACCTCAACTCTTATGTGAGCTGAGTCAGCAACATCCCCTCCTTGTCTCTCTTTCTCGTTTTAGTAACTATAAATCTCTCTCTCTCGCTCTCTCCTCTTCCTGACACAACTCAGCAATCATAACGACGTTTAACGAACAACTTGCCGATAATTTTGACTATGTAGGGCTACCGCTCTTCTCAAACCCTTACCAAACACTTCTATCACTCCTAACCAACTTTTTCTTACATACTTCGCATCAACCGACGTCTAAAAACGTCATATTGACGGCCACGTAGCTTATCAATCACAAAAAAGAAGAAAAATATATTGCTCGCTTTATGGGATCGGGACCACTAGAGCCACCTATTATCGAAAAAAAACCGAAATTTCGCTTCGAGGACGACTATTTAAGCGGGCCTAAAATGTGGTAATTACGATACATCTACTATTTATTGCTTTTGGCAATGATTTCGTTTTATATCTTACGTATTTTAAGCGCCATTGTAGTTAGATTATCTTTACATTTACGGAGAGAATGCCATTTAAAGGATACGCATTCGTGAAAACCGCCAAAACGTTAAGGCAATAAACTTTATAACAAATTCTTTTATTTAATTCAATGTTTTGGTTTGGCAGATAATAATAATAATAATAATAATAATAATAATAATAATAATAATAATAATAATAATAATAATAATAATAATAAAAAAAGAAAACCTAGGGAGGAGTATGAATACACGGACTAAAATCCAAAACTTATTTATTATTAAGCTGAACAATACTGAATAGCTTAATTAATGGTTATATATATATGGAACTTGTTGAATTGTTGCCTGGATTGGAGTCCACTAAATGAAGGAAGACCGACGGTCCAGATCTCCCAATCCTCCCCAGTTCCGTCCCACTCACTAAAACATGAAAAAATATGGGAATCAATATTACTGAAAATACTCAACAGACATCAACGAAAGCAAAAACGAAGTTAAATACTAATCACGTTAGAATAATTTAAATATCCGTATAAGTAAATATGACAAAGTTATATCCTACGAAAACAGGGGGAAATTTATAGTAGCAGAACTGAAACAGCAGAATAAGTATGGTCGCAAGCCTATACATATAAAATATAATTTCAAGTATAAATGTTAGAACTGAACCATATGCTACAATTCAACAAAACCTATACGGTCAACACGAGAAGAGACAATTTTTAAAATAACTGCTTTCGCTTGGCGCACTCATTGAATTAGTGAGCTTTATTTTTTTATAAGGGCTGAATGCAAGGAACAGATTAGTTTAAGAATCTTAAGGAAAACCTTGAAGCCACGAAATCACGGTGCCGTAATGAAAGTGACATACCTCAAGACTTTCCATCCTTTAAACTGCTGGAATAATTAAGTCCATTGGTGACGACCAGGTGTTCGACGCATGTTGTTGGGAGGCAATGGCCTGAGGTTACTGCAGCTTATATGAGGCAATTAATGTTCCATGCTGAGCGAAAAAATTGTAAGAAAATCCTTAATGTTCTGGGTTTTCACTCGCTGCTGTCTAAGCTGGAACTCAGAACTGAACTCCTTCTCTTGACACTCCTTGCCGCGAAGAAAAGCAGGCTGCCACCTGTGTTGGGCAGTTTCAGGCAGTAAAAAGTTCTCCACCAAGCAGTCAGAAATAAGGAGGTGTCACTTCAAACACACTGATTTCAAAAATTTATAATTTTAAGAAAACAAAAGCAATTATCTTTGCACTGTTAGAGAAATATATAGCATTGTTAAAGAAATATTTAGATTATATAAATGTTACAAAGTTGAAATGCTTTACAACTGAAAATTTATATTTTCTTCAAATAATAATAATAATAATAATAATAATAATAATAATAATAATAATAATAATAATAATAATAATAATAATAATAATAATAATAATAATATCGACTGGCCCAGAAAATGACTGACAGATACTAATTATGCCTTTGAAGATGTAGACTTGAAAGAAAGTGCTTTTAAAATCTCTCCTTAAAATATGAACGGAACAGATATATCAGTCAATAATTAAAGGTATCACAAACTCCTTTACTTTAGACGATAGTTGAAGGCTCCTTTTTCTGTTCTCTCCGTATGAGATGTTCGAGTTGACACAAAATGACTAAACACAATCACTTATGCTTTGCAATTTAAAAGTAGATGACAGTGAAATGTTAGTAGATATCAAACCCCATATTAATTTTAGTTAAGGAAGAGGGGTAGTCTTCAACAGGGATTTATATGATTTCAAAGAAGAGGAGATATTAGATATGTGTCCAAAACAGGTTTGGCAGGCGCGTAAAATTCCAAAAAATACAATGATGATTATCACTTTTGAGGATCATAATGTTCCCTCTCATTTGTATATAGAAAATGAAAGGGTGTCGGTACGCCCATACAGACAAAAAACCATTACAGTGCTTCAACTGTTTCGGGTATGGCTATCCTTCTCGAGTCTGTAAAAATGACAAGTTGTGTGACAACTGTTCTGCGCCAGCACATGGCGAATGCACATTAGGCACTCAATGCATTCATTGTAATTTGGGTCATAAGTCCAGTGATAGAAAATGCCCACGTTTTCAAATGGAAACAGCTGTTCCACTAAAATCAGATGCAGAGCAAATAAGTGCGGGTTATGCTAGAAGACTTATAAGTTAGGAAAAGAATTATGCTAAGGCCTTGAAATCAACTATCAGAAAGCAAGATAAACCAAAAATGCCAGGTAGGCCAATGAATGCAAACATAAGTTCAGATATAAATGCTCAGCCTCCAATTCAGAAATCAGTGCCTCCAATTTTGGATATTACTCCCCGCTCCTCTGCACCTTCTCCTAAGATGAGCAGCCCCAGGCTGTCATCTCGGGTGCCTTCTCTGCCTGGTTTACGAGAGGAACTCGGTACTCAAGAGTGTTAATGCTCTCATAACAGAGGGAAAATACCAATACGATCAAAATCACCTAATGAGATAATTCACTCAAAAATCACAGTTATCTACACCACAATCCTCGCCAATCAGATAAGCTACATAATGTTATAGAGAGTGTAAAACCAAAAATATCTCGACCATCCTTTAAAAAGTCATCAGGAAGCAGCAGTAAAATGAAAAATTCAGAATTGAGGACTTCTTTCAAAGAGTCCTCTAGAAAATAACCAGCATTTTCTCCTCCATCTTGCAGTGGAACTGTCAACGTCTGAGGGTTGAGTATGAAGAGCTTAGGATGCTCATTCATGAATTCTCCCCAGTTTTTATTTGTTTACAAGAAATGATGTTGGATATTAATACTCCTTGTCCAAGGGAATACACTGCATACCGAACTGCTTATAATCCTCAAGTAGGAAGTCATGGATGGAGTTTGATTTGTATTCACCATGACATTCCTCAGATGTCTTTAAGTCCGCAAACTCCCCTTCAAGCAGTAGCAGTGCAAGTAGAATTAACTGGAAAATATACTGCTTGCTCTCTGTACTTAACCTCCAATGATGATGTCTGCTATAATGATGTAGTAGGGATGATTAATCAACTTCCTCAACCGTTTCTTCTTGTAAGAGACTTTAACAGTAGACATCCATTGTGGGGTGATGTTTTAGCTAATAGAAAAGGCAATCTCATAGCATCACTAGCTGAAAATGAAGACATAGGGATTCTTAATACAGGTGAGCCTACTCACTTTCATATACAAACAGGCACTTTGTCATGTATTGACCTATCCATAGCTAGTTCTAACTGCCTTCTTGACATCACTGGAGAACATTGGATAACTTGCATACTAGTGACCATGCACCAGTAATCATTAAAAGCAATAGTAGATCTTGCTGGTGCTTGGATAAAGCAGACTGGAGTAAGTTCAAGGAATTAAGTGAAATCGAAGGTGATGCGGGTGAGTTTAGCATGATGATGATGCCATTGATTTACTTAATGGTACTCCTCACCCCGCTTGATTGCATTCCATTCCTAAAACCACTGGCTTATTCCACTGTCGATTAGTTCCTTGGTGGTCACCTGAACTCCAGTTACTTCACCGGGCCACAAGAACGGCTCTAACTGGATGCCGACGAAATTGAACAGAACATATCATTGCAGTATATAAAAAGTGTAGAGCACAGTTCCGGCGAGCATTGAAAGTAGCCCGTCACCAATCATGGTCATCCTTTGTTTCTTCAGTGAACAAAAGAACTCCACCTTCAGCTTTATGGAGAAGAGTCAGTAAAATAGCAGGCAAATATACTCCTAACCTTCCCCTGCATTAAAGGCTAATGGGCAATACATCACAAGTGCATTGGAAGTGAGTAACGAATTAGCAGACCATTTTGAAAAAGTTTCCCAGAAATCGGAAACATCTCCTGGATTCCAATATCGTTCCAGGGAAGAACAAAAGCCACTTCAGTTTTCATCCAATAAAGAAGAATGCTACAATGTTCCATTTACTGAGAGAGAATTTGATTCTGCCTTGTCAACATGTACAGATACAGCCCCAGGCCCATCAATTTCCCATCAGATTGGGAACTAGCTTTAATTTTAACCTTTTTAAAACCGAGAAAGGACACATTTTTATGTGAAAGCTACCGCCCAACTGCCTTGACATCTTGTTTTTGAAAGATTATGGAAAAGATGGTTAATGCAAGGCTTGTTTCAGTTTTAGAAAAAACAGTATTTTATCACCTGCACAATGTGGCTTCCGAAAAATGCATTCTACTACTGATGTCTTCATTTGTCTCGAGTCATCTATACGTGAATCGTTTGCATCAGAGCAGCATCACGTTACTATATTCTTTGACCTTGAAAAGACTTATGACACAGCATGGAGATATGGAATCCTTAAAGTCATCCATCAATCAGGACTTAGAGGAGAACTAACATTGTTTAAGGCTTTTATGACACGTCGGCGCTTTCAAGTTAGAGCTAGTAATACTCTATCAGAAAGTAAATTCCAAGAAGAACGGGTCCCGCAAGGTAGCATTCTTAGTGTTACCCTATTTGCACTTGCTATCAATGGTATTTCTCCTCATATTCCTTATGATGTATTGCACACACTTTTTGTTGATGATCTTTCTGTATCATTTGCAGGATCAAGGATGTCTGTCATTGAAAGAAAGCTCCAATTTCCAGTAAATAACATCACTAAATGGGCAGATTTAAATGGATTTAAATTTTCGACTAGCAAAACAGTTGTTGTCCACTTTTGCCATATTCGTGGGCTTCACCCAGACCCAGATATGTATATCAAAGGCCAAAGAATTCCCTGTGTAGAGGAAACCAAATTCCTTGGTGTAATTTTTGATCGCAGGTTGACATGGGTGTCTCATCTAAAGATGTTAAAGACAAAGTGTCAGAAGATTTTAAACATTTTTAGGGTTTTAGCTCACATGTCCTGGGGTGCAGACCGTCAAGTACTTTTAAGGTTGCATAAAGCTCTGGTTTTATCGAAATTGTTTTATGGGTGTGAAGTGTACTCTTCTGCAACCCCCAGCAGCTTGAAAATGCTTGACTCTATACATCATGCAGGCATTAGACTGGCCATTGGTGCTTTCAAGAACTTGCCAATACCAAGCCTGTTGGTTGATGCTGGGGAGTTGCCTTTACAACTCCATTGACAGCCATCCATCCTTCATTATTCACGTAGATGCAGAGACTTCCCAGTTCCCTAGCCTTTCAAATTATAACAAGCGGAAGACATCTGAGGCACTATGAGATGCATCGTAAATGTCCACAACCTTACAGGCATAGACTTAAACAGTTACTTGGCACTACTGATGTTAGTAGAAATGAGGTTCTTTCTTATAAAATGTCAGTAACCCCACCATGGAAACTCCACCATGGAAACTAACAGAAATTTCATTTTGTAAATATTTTTATGATTTTAAGAAAAATATGACAGATATAGAAATCCGTTCCATCAACTTGTGTATTCACAGATGGCTCCAAATCCAGCGCTGGCATTAGATTTGGAGTTTTTAGTAATAAATTTTGCACCAAAGGTACACTTCCTGTTTTAACATCAATTTTTACAATTTTTAGCGATTCCAAGAGTGCATTACAGGCACTTAATGTTTTTAACTCTGTTAACCCCTTGGTTTTAAAAATTCAGCAATGGATGGACCTTTTATTATACAAAGGAACACAGATTAGTTTTTATTGGGTTCCAGCACATGCTGGTGTGCATGGAAATGAAGAAGTTGACAGACTGGCCAAAAGCTACATCTCTAGATTTACTTCCAAGGAGGTGTCCACTTTATCCAATGATTTCTTCCCAAGCATTAGAAAATGTATAATTAATTTGTGTCAAGAGCATTGGAATAGTGTAGGAGAAATTAAAATGTTACGGATGTTATATTTCCTTGGAAGTATGGCAGTATACCTGGAAGATGGCAGACTGGGCTTTGTCCCTTAAGGACTGAACAGACTGTACTCACCTAACACACAGCTTTTTGATGGGGGTGGGGAGAATCAACCTTTTTGTGAGGATTGTCTGGTCCCCTGTACCTCTCTGAGGCGCTTGGTCGGGATGGCAGGTTTATCCATGCCAAGATCCTTGGAGAGGATGTGGTGTATGATGCCAGTGGCATTTTCAGATTTATTAACGATGCTGGTTTTTGGCCACTAGTATTTTTGGATACCCTTAGGTGTGCCATTTATGAATCTGCTTGTCTGCACTCAGATTAGCGGTGGGTAAGAGTATGGGGCCATCTCAAAGTCAGGGGTGTATTTGTACATTTTGAACCTTGAATTTTATGGGTAGGACAACAAATTATGGCTCAAAAAAATCGGCTTTATATCCTCTTTCAATTAAAATCAACAATATGCAAATTAGCCCAAGAAGCAGGTCACCAGAGGTTAAAAAGGTCAAGGAAAACGAATGTATTTTGCAGTGTTATCTACATTTTAAAAATACAGAAATTGAGGCATATTAAACAGTTTTCATGATTTATACTGAGAAAAGTAAATGGTTTACAGTTATACTGATATAAGTAGTATGCCCAAAAATACTTTCTTTAGCTCATTCTTAAAGGTACTGTAGAGCATATTTAGCCGGTCATGGTGTAAAATTGTTCTAATGGATACTTATCAATATTTATGTGTTTATACAATTTATTCCTCCATGCCTAAAAGTTCACTAGTCCACCTTCATCCTGCGTCAAACACCGCTGTCACTAACCCTCCTCCTCCTCATCCTGGTCCTCCCTTTACTCCTCCTCATCATCTTCCTCATCCTCCTCAAAGATCACGTCATACAAATTCTCCATCTCATACTCTTCGCTATCATCCTGGTCCTCCTGATCTAGTTGTTCAACCAGAATATTTGATTGTCAAGCATCCATCTTCTATTTCCCATCATGGCCATCAGGTTGAGGAATACGCTGCATTGCCTGATCCGCTCACTACTAAATAAGGGCCTGGTAGTTGGATCTCTTGACATGCTGTCTCAATGAGTCTCTACAAGGTGGAAGGACGCTCATGTCTGTGCCGTTGTGACTGGAAAGGGATTTCCCACTCTTTGCTTTGAAACGTTGCACAAACTTTAACGCAAAGAGTGTTGATGTTAGTGGTTGGTGTACGTTTCTGGTAGAGAAGGCAGACAAAGTGTTCCAAACTGTCAAAGATGTAGCTGGGTATTTCAAGTGATCACCCAAGTGCATTGAAAACTTCGAAGAACTCCGAGTGTTCTTTCAGTGTTTTCAATGGAATCTGCTTTCCTTTTCCCATGAAAGTACTTGTAGAATCACTGCCACTGAAGGCATGTAATGCTGGTAATGCAGCACACATGCCCTCTCCTAGGGATGCTGACACTTTCTGTACTTCAATGAGGTGCCTTTTGTTACCTACTCCAGTATCGAATAGGATCTGCTGCTTTATGCTCTCCCCATGTATGAAGAAAATATCCCAGCCCTGCAGCTTTCCTGCATATCTGTCTGTTGTCCATTCCTTGAAGAAGAATTCGATCAACTGCTCTTTATTTCTATCGTTTGACATGAACGATTTCCAATCTCTCGGCACCTTGGTGTTGGGTCCTTTGATTAGGTGAGCCTTTGAGGTTCCCCTCCTATGTCTTTCAATCGACTTGATGGATTGCTCCAAGTGAGCTTCTCCCTGGGGAGCAATAAAAACACACTCCTTGCCAGCAGTCTGAATGTCTGAGGAAGAGTCGTCAGAGATTGTAACAACACATTTCCATCAATAATGTAATTGGTTTTCTTGGGTTTTCAGCCGTGAAGTCCTGTTCGATGGCATGCATCAATGCTGATTTATCTGTTTTAGCAGGCACACCATCAAATGTCGCCATTGATGCAGGAACTTGTATTAAGGGATAGCTGAGTACTTTCTCCATGCTGAGTTTGTGCTTCATTGAAAGTAACAACATTTGGGCAAACACATTTCGTTCTGCAGTTATCTATCTAGTCTTTTTGGACTTTCCGGTTACTTTCACTGACTTAGCCATGTTTGAAAATGCTTTTAGGTTTTTGCTTTTTTATAGGGTCATGGAAGCTCTGTGTTTTTCAACCAATCTTTCTTTAACCAACTTTGTTGGTTTGAAGATCTTCTTCAACTGCACTTGGAATAGGGGCACTGGAAGACAAGCAGTAGAGTACCTCTTTGATGTCTACTTCAAATGGGTTAATGAAATTCTGTATGGCAGGTAACTTTCTTGACTCCTTTTTTACTTTGACTAATATTGGATGGGCGTAGGTCCTTGTGTGAGGAACTCTCCTGACTGTCCATGTCAAGTAATTCCAGTGTAGCTTGATAGTAAGCTGCCTTGACATGACGAGTCACAGACCATCTGTAGTAAGCTGACTGGTTCCTACTGAAACCCACTATTCCACCATACGATTTTGCATGTTTGTTGATCGTTTGCTCAGTGGTAATATCTACCATGTTTCTTGATGATGGAACATCAGACCTACTAACACTAAATCCATTTTGCCTCAGAAGTTCATCGGCACCAGGGTGAGTTTCTGAAAGGTTCAGCACTGAGAGTAAATACACAGTAGCATATCTGGCATAGTTTTGATGGTCACAGCTGAAGAACAAGGGGTGCATATTTTGAAGACTTGCTAGGTGAAGGTCAAAGCAGTTCTCCTTTGTTGCCCGTTGGAATTGCAGTATGTGCCACACTCTATCCATGTAGTTCATCCAGTACGCAGCAGTCTTACCCAGTTCTCCATGACGAACTGCCTCTTGGAACTCTGTGAACTTTGACAAGAGAGCCATGCAACTAGGGTTTTCCTGTGCCCTTTTCAAGTTTTCCTTGCATGGTGTCTCAGAAAGCTTCATCAGAAGGACATTTGCTTTTTTGTTATGGACATCGGGATGCCTAAATTCAAAGGCTTTCAGCAGAAGGCATTATACATCTGCCCAATCTCTCTTGATGCAGACTGAGACAGCCTCAGAATATGCTAGACAGTGGCATATTCATTTACTGAAGCAAAGATGGGTGCAAGAAAGTCAGCTGTTGATTGTTTGTTACTATTAGTTTGAGCTTTGGTTCCTGCAAGGGAGACCCAGCCAGCCCATGGAGGCGTAGTTTGTTGGCGACCATATTCCTGAAGTAGTGCTCTTGCAAACACCCAGAACATATCCGAAGACTTTGCTGCAAGCTCTACTTGAGATTCAGGCACTTGGGTGCATGATAGTGTCAAGTTTGGTTCTGGCTTTTTACTTTTCAAAAGCTGGGTTCCACATTGGTTTGTGTCACTGAGACAGAACGCTGCTTTGTCCTAGGCATTGTTTCCAGATTTTGTAATTTGTACAATCACTGCTTGTTTCTTGTATGATAATACCATGGGTATTGTGGGTGTTCCACTGCCGGAGGAGTTTCCTCCTATAGATCAAAGTTGTCCCAACATTCGTGTGTGTGACTATGTTAGTGTCTGTGTCAGTTGTGGGTGAGATCAATGAGTTCCTCAAGTCAATGCTTCTGCATATTGCACTTTCGAACTCAAGCACTCTGGAGTATGATGCACAGTGACCGAAGCAACTGATCATGGTGACTATGACTGTACTACCAGTAATATGTCGCAAGGTCATGCTGAGGAGGAGGTGCTGGCATCATCCACTTTCCACCTGTTACTGCATAGCAAAGATCATTTGCAAGTGACATAATTAACCTCTGCTTTCTAGCACTAGACCGTCCGCTAGACTTTTGTGACCTTTTCTTGCCAAACAAGTGACTCATAAAATCTAGAACACCCTGAGGTGGGCACAGTTTGTTTTTCAACAACACACTTGCAGAGGGGGGGCCAGTGTACTACTTGGGAATGTTTGTGAACTGTCATAATCGCTCACCTTAAGATTAAAGCAGACTCTTCTAACCTTTTAGACTCAGAGGCAGCAATTTCAAAAGCAGACTCAATGGCCTGACCCTTCTTAATCCCTGGGGAATATACAAGCTCACTTTTTGTAGTTTGCCAGAATGAATTTCATTGTCAAAGCATTTGATTAACCTGAATTTCAGTTTGTAAGTTTTATAGTCTGGATTGTAAAAATCTGGATAATGTTCAAGCATGAACTGGAGGTAGTGTTCTTGAAGCATTGTCATATGCTCAACATTTAAGTCCTTGATAATGCTTTCATTCACATAGTTTGCCAGATGAGAAAAAGCTGCATCATGAGCAGCCTGCAGTTTCACATTTGACGGGTAGTCTTCGCTTTTTCTGTGGGGACGACGATCATCACTGCACGTCAAATCCTTGCGGCAGGATTCATGATAATAAGCCTCTTGAGCACACAAATCAACATCCTGCAGTCTATGGACGAGGTTCATGTGGTTTTTATCTTCTGCACCGCTTTTAATAGACTTTTCAGCTGTCTTCGTCACACATTCTACTAGGCGCCCTTCTTGGCCACATTTTTTCTTCCTCCTACAAAGGAAAATTACATATTCATCGTCAGGGAGAAGAGAACGACCTACCTCTGCTTCTGCACGTGGATGGGTCGATATCGTACTCGCCTAGCACTCTCCTAGGCCCGCGTTCGATTCTCCGGCCGGCCAGTGAAGGATTAGAGGAATTTATTTCTGGTGATAGAAATTCATTTCTCGGTATAATGTGGTTCGGATTCCACAATAAGCTGTAGGTCCCATTGCTAGGATTAGCCACGTAAAATAAGTCTAATCCTTCGGGCCAGCCCTATGAGAGCTGTTAATCAGCTCAGTGGTCTGGTTAAACTAAGGTATGTTCTTCTTCTTCTTACGCCGTTTCAGTCTGGATGCTGTGCCCCGGGTGTACATTCGTCTTCGATTGTACACCCGGAGGTATTGGTGTAATTCTTATAACACCATTGATGAATACCATGGTAATAATGTTTATTGAAAACTGTTGGAACACCAGCACAAATGTTATCTAGCCTATCATTTTCATTTTCCGCACTGTCGCAGCTGAACAGTGTCTGTTATTGTCTTAAAGCTAGTTTCAGACAATGGCCTGACTTTTTTGTCTGATACAAGAGAATAATGTATGATGCACTCTAAGTCACTTGCTTTTTCTTTCTTCCTTTTTAACTTTGACAGTCTAAGAGGTTTTCCATCTGACGTTTTATTCTTGGCCATCATCAAAGCAATTCATGCTAACTACCTGAAATTAAGAAATTGCATGTTAGAAAGAGGACATCCAGCAGGTCATTTTGGTATGTAATTTGTGTTCCTGTTATAAGAACTGAAGAAGATATGGCTGTTTATATTTCTCCTAACCTTAAAATTTTGGCTCGAAACAAGCAGTGCACCTCCAACTTTGACATGAGCTGGTACACTTACCCACCGATGATTCAACTGCAGACAAGCAGGTTCATGAATGCTGATGAGTACCCTATCTAAAAGTACTAGTCTCTGAAAATCCCCCGGGGTGGAGGGGGAGGGTTTCGACCACTGGCCCATGCCATATATAATATTTCATTTTTTTTATCTGTTTATTGTTTTTATAGTAGCTATGCTGTTCATTTAATTGATATCGGCATCAATGACCCGGTTGTCACGATGCCAGATAACTCAAAATCATTCATTCATTCATTCGTGGAAAGGTTGGTAAGGCCAAGTCCAAAGAGCCACGCTAAGTTCCTTAATCATGTGTTTGTGTGTGCGTAACTGTGTTAATGCGTGTAAATTTAAATACGCATGTATATATTTATTTGGGATGCATTTGAGATTTAATTAATTTTTCTAATCTCTCTTTTCCTGTAGTTCTAATTTTTCCTTCAACAATGATTCATTCCTCAACTGACCTTTAAGTTATTATGCATATACTTATATTTTAATAAAATATTTTTGTATATTGTAACAGCTCGTTTAACTGTTACCAAAATACAGTTATAAATTTCCTCTCCAATTATCCATATAATACTGATATGAAGTCCACAATAGGGTGGAATCATACCAAAACTCAATATACAAAATGCAAGAATGAATTCAAGGGGGAGTAAACAAACACCACGAAAAACCATAAATTTAATACAAAATAAAAACAGAAATTACACCTGAAGCTCTTTTAATACAGGTAATAAATGAATCACTTTCGCTCTTAGTAATAATAATCACCCAAAATACACCTACACTTAATTAAGATAGTTGCTAAACACCCAAAACCAAAATTAGGGGTCCAGAAAGAAGGAGGAAATCGCAAAGGAAGAAAAACGTAACAAAATACATGCTAAACTTCCTATAAACAAACTTGTTTCTTATTAGCTTCTTGATAAACAAATCTTTAATATT
The DNA here is from genome assembly GCF_040412425.1 of Macrobrachium rosenbergii. NCBI lineage: Eukaryota > Metazoa > Arthropoda > Malacostraca > Decapoda > Palaemonidae > Macrobrachium > Macrobrachium rosenbergii. The sequence continues at coordinate 2,838,566 of NC_089754.1, read as the reverse complement.
CTCCTCGAAGAATAACATAGAAATCCTTCACGTCTGGAGAGTCACACCAGGTGGGCAACTAACTCGGGCCCAGTCGAGCAGCCACAACAGAACCACAGCCGTGATCGATACAATTCAAAGGCATAAAAACCTTACCATGGGATAGCGGGATCGCCCTGGCTTTCTAACTGAACCAGAGGTGGTGCGGTAAATCCGAAAGGACCTCCAGATAGGTCATCCAAAGAGGTCTTCTAATTTGAAGATATCAGTAATGCAGTACAAATCTCCAAGTTCTGAGGATAAGTGAAATCCGCCAGCAGAGGCATGCAACCACCAAGAAGCAAGTCACGGTAATATCCTTCATCCACGAAGCCAGGCACAAAGGTTCCGAAGAGCAAAAGGTCTGGAGAATAATTCCCCGTTCTCCGAGCAGAAGCTACGAAGTCACCCCTCTAAACCACAGGGGAGGGACCCCCCTCCACACACACACACACAACCTCCTTGAAAAGTAAACACAAACATTAATAACAAGCAAACAATTTTTATATTCAAGAGGAGGTCATTGACAAGTGAAACTTACTAGACTAGGTTTAACAAATTAAATAAAAACTAAATTTAATCATAATACTTAATGAAAAAGGATCACATACTGATAATACACACACATATATATATATATATATATATATATATATATATATATATATATATATATATATATATATATATATATATATATATATATATATATATATATATATATATATATATATAAAAAGATAAAATCCACGAAGGAAAGGAAATACCGGAGTGCTGAGGCCTTTCGACTGTCTTGTCCTTTACTTAGCTTGTAAAGGACGACAGAGTCGAAAGGCCTCGCAGCACTCCAGTGTTTCCCTTCCTGGTGGATTTAATCTTTATTTATATATTCATCATGTTCCTGTATTTTCGTGATTCAGTTATACATATACACACACACACACACACACACATATATATATATATATATATATACATATATATATATATATATATATATATATATATATATATATATATATATATATATATATGTGTGTGTGTGTGTGTGTGTGTGTGTGTGTATGTGTGCATAACTGTTTTAATACTGTAAAAGTACATGGGCATGGACATATATAGACAAATGGAAGCACAATCGAATTGAAATACACATGTATGTGTGTAGTATTTGGGATCCAGCTGGGAATGCCTTTTCTTATATACATTTTTAGTCTTTTTCCTTGTTATTCTATTTTCCCTTTCTACAACTATCCATTTATTAACTGGCCTTTTGCTTTTCATGTATGTACTTACATGTTCATAAACTATTCGTACATTCCACCAGCCACTGGGAGATCGTTTAGAAAGGTGCTCTGCTCAAAAACCAAAGCAATGAAAGAGGGCGATAGAAACGTAGTGTACGGTGAAGGCCTCTGACTGGCCAAAGCAATTCCTTTCCTGACAGTGACAGGGAAAGCTCTGTGAGTGTAGGTGACAGTAGGTCTAAGGGCGAAGATGGACGGCTTCCTTCATGAATGAGATCCTATGAAATGAAGAAAAGGATTCTGGTAAGAAAATGGAGTTTCTTTTCTTGGGTCATATTCTTGATTTTGTAGGGGTTGGAGGTTTGAATGACCATTGGGAATCTTGAAAATGTTAAGGAAAGGGGTATTGAGGTCACGGAATTGAGAATTTTGGAACTTTTGCAAAGATTTCTGTAGGCCGTCAAGACTGAAGCTGGAAGCCTGTTGTAACTTTTGGAAAAATTGATTTGGCAAATTTCTGTGAAGATTCCGGGATTCTTGAACGTATTTGTGGCTCGGGGTCCGTGATAAAGCTTCCATCTTAATTTCACTAAGGTGCTAAAGGAGAAAGAGGCCTGCTGTGCACTGTACATCTGGACTCTGGAACCAACACAGACAATGTCAGACAGACCTTTCCTACCTTGTGTAATGTGGAAATGAGCCAACTGTAGCGACCCGTCGTGCTATGACTCCCTAAATTGAAAGGCATAATAGGAGCAGTTTAAAATCCTTATAATCTAAGAATAGAAATCAAACTCAAATGAAGGAAATCAGACAGCAAGGCTTGAGATGACACGAACCTTAATTGCCATAACCAGTGTCAAAAACCCATGAAAAAATTATCGATTATTTACAGATTCTCTATCTGGGTAACATTGGTGTTCAACGGCCAAGTACTTGCTGAGTAAATATCACCAATTCGTAACTTAATTCACCTGTAACAACAGGTGAATTTGTGACAATTACCTGCTGAATAATCATCACGAATATGCAACATTCTGCTTCAATCAGGGGGACAACCGTGATCACGGGTCAATTGCCTACTTACCAGGTGGTGGACGATGGCTGTTAAGTGAGACCCACCTTTATACCTTGTTAAAGCTCAGGACAGTATTTTGTGACAAAATGAAACCGTTTTTTCAAACCTGGTCATCAAAAGCACAAAAGGATGCGTGTATTGAGTATCAGTTTATGCACCAATTTCTCGGTGGGTAGGATCCAGGGACGTTAGGTGACAGGTGGTGGAAGTTTACACACCCACGCGCGAGCAAGCACATGTTAAAGACAGGCTTTATTGCATTCATACTGCACCACCGTCTCTTTTACCAGAACTGAAGGGAAAGCTTCCAGTTGGTCTTTCACCGGCCCTTTGAGAAAAAATTCCGGGATTCCTGTTATTATAAAGGAGCTTAGGTTAGGATTTATTTATTTAGGCTCTCTCTCTCTCTCTCTCTCTCTCTCTCTCTCTCTCTCTCTCTCTCTCTCTTAGTTCAAACCTCCGAGAATTTCAAAAGACTTTTTCGATTGTCAAAATTCTATACTGTTTTGGAACAGTATACGATCTTGTGTGAATTTCAATTCATTTTATTCCATCAATATGTTATGAAAAATAAATCTGATTTTCATTAACTTAAGTCCAACTGCCAACTCAGTTCTTCGCCGCCGCAGTTACGTAGTGACGTGACAGGTAACCGGAAGTTCTTGGTTCCGGCCCAGTCGAGACGAGGTGGACGGTAATTGATTTCAATGCTGAAGAACGAAGGTCTTGGAAGCTTTCGGAAAAATCCTTCTTATTTGGTGTTGTTATTCACCTCGTCGTTGGTGCTTCCGGGTAGCAAAGGTATTTGGCTTTTATCTTTGTATTTCATATCGTATTGGCAGAATTGGCGTCAAGTGTTCAAAAAGCGAGATTGAAAGTCACATGAACGATGTGTATCTATCTGGGGAGGAGGAGGCATTGCTGTGTGATACTGACTCTAAAGGCCACTCGTGGCACACAAAGGTGAGTGTCACTTTGATTCACGTATTCTCCTCGGCATGGATTAGGTCAGTAAAGGTGGTTTTACCTGTAAAACTCTTTCGTACATGTGTGTCATGAGTCATGAGGTTTGTGTAGATGGAGTGTGTCACTGACAGCCATAGGAAGTGGTGAGTGGGTTGGAAAATACCACCTCTCTCTCTCTCTCTCTCTCTCTCTCTCTCTCTCTCTCTCTCCCAGCTTGTCTGTGCTCGGTCCTACGTTCGTTTGTTTCTCGGTCAGTCATATTCTGGGAGATTCAGGTCAAAAGTGGGGAAGTGTCTTTGTCAAAGCTGTTCGTTTTCCTCTGTGTACCAATTACCCAACTAAAATATTAAAATGTAAAATAAAGTACACAAAATGGGTATTATCAAATAGATATGAACTTGAAAAACATTTCACAAGTAAGTACATGAATAATATTTGAATTCATGAAATTAATGCACTTCCATTCCAAATTTTTCCTATTTAGGTTATGTTGAATTTTTATGAAAATTTGTGCATATTAAATGTTATTTGTAATAATATTTGAAATTATGAAATATACTCCATTTCAAATATCTTTCTTATTATGTTATTTTGTTGATATAATTGTTATGAAAACTTTGTATAAAATTAATTGATATTTGTAATGAAATTTTAATAAAAAAAAAAATTACCCAATTAAGGAAATCCCCGTAGGGTGTTAGTGTCGTCACTGCACCTCACGGGGTGCACTGTAGGCATTACTAAAGGTTCTTTGCAGCGTCCCCTCCATGGCCCCTAGCTGCAACCCCTTTCATGCCTTTTACTGTACCTCCATTCATATTATCTTTCTTCCATCTTGCTATCCTTAACCCTCTCCTAACAATTATTTCAGTGCAGCTGCTTTAAGGTTTTCCTCCCGTTACACCTTTCAACCCTACCTACTCAATTTCGCTTCCAGAGCTGAATGGCCTTATAGGTCCCAGTGCTTGGCCTTTTAACATAAACTCTATATTCAATTCAATTCAGCTAAGGAGATGCCTTAAAAGAATGTTAATGAATGGTTGAGTGGAATATTTATGTTATTTGAGTGTGGAGTGACAGTTGTTGTCAGCAGTTTCCTTCCATTGCATGAAATAGTTGAAAGAAGCGCTGCTAAATCTGGACACACTGGCAATTGGAAACATCATTCAAAAGCGTCTCGTGGAGGAAATGACAAACTGTCTGCCGTTCTAGTATAAGAATTTGTCAATCGTGGACGGATTCTGAACTATTAGACATGTTCGAAATCTTGTCTGTTTTCTGAAAATGGAAACAGAATGAGTTAGTCAGTTGCACTGGCCGTCATCTTGGAAATATTGCCTTTGTTAACAAATATCTTGAGTGATATATATATATATATATATATATATATATATATATATATATATATATATATATATATATATATATATATATATTTATGTATTTCCCTGGATTTCTAGAGCCGTAGGATGGTTTACAGGCCGCAACGGATCTTTTTTCAAGTTGGCCTTGGAGATCTGACTTTGCAGTAAGGGGAATCATAAAAAGAAAAGAAAAATGGGGACGACTCAATGAGCTTAGGGCTCTACTTCGTGAGGGAATGTTACATAAACACTTTGGTTAAATTAAGTAATTATATTTACAAAAGGAATCAAAAGGAAAATGGTTAAATGAATTATTAGGGAGGCTTTTGCAACTCCTGAGGATCTCTCTACTGAAGTCTTGAATGATAGCAAGGCACAGTCCAAGATGAGTCCACAGCAAAGGCCCTCTTATTGTGTTTCAATTGGTGTCAAAATTATCACCAACTGGTGTCACAATTATCATTCAATTGGTGCTAAAATTAGCATTCAATTGGTGTCAAAATTATCATTCAACTGGTATCAAAGTTATCATTAAATTGGTGTCAAAATTATCATTCAATTCCCTCTCCAACCCTTCTCTGTCTGTCTGTCTGTCTGTCTGTCTGTCTCTCTCTCTCTCTCTCTCTCTCTCTCTCTCTCTCTCTCTCAGGTTTTGGACATGCTGTTTGCAATACAATTCAACTTTCCTTACATAGACTGTTCATATTCCTGTTAATCCTTACCCTTCCCTCTGTCTGTATCGCCCACAGACCAGCCCAGACGTCTGTGCCTATACAGTTGGCAAATTCTTTTCATTGCTCCTTTAGTTATTGTCCAATGCAGTGTATATCAACCAGACAGTCTCTTAAGAGAGTTTCATCAAATTTTATGGTACGGTTGATTTTTTCATGAATAATCTCACTGGTGTGATAGTTTGTGGTAGCTGATAGCTTCGCCTAGGCTGTCGCACTGGATAGGAGGCTGCTGTCATGTCAGTGAGTGTAGTGTTTGCTGCAGTTCTGTCCTTGACTGGAGTTCGTTGATGCTAATTTAATCAATGCTTACCGTACTAAGGCTGTTTTCACAGGCACGTCTCAGGAGTTCAAGTATATTTCGAATACATTTGCTTTGTTCAAAGTGTTCAGATCAGTTGCTCATTCATTCGTAATTATCATCTGCTTTTCAGCTACTGAAGTCTGTGATGCTGTTGTTGTTGCCTGGGGCTCTGTTGTTGTGGCTTAGTGATGATGATGATCTCAGTTCCTCAGTTGAAATAATGATGTCAGGTGTTCCTTTGGAGGCAAGTTTGGTAAAAAAAATGAGCAGTTCGCGAATTGTGAAAACTTCTATAACCGCTTTACTAACTGTACGTAAAACGTGTTTTGTGAAGAATGGTAGACCATCAATTTTATTTTTAATTTTCCCCGAAAATGTATCATAGCCCTGATTGGTTATTGTGTCTGCCTTCCCTCTGTCTCTGGGGAAGTGGCGTCCTTCCTTCCTTCCTTCCTTCCTTCCTTCCTTCCTTCCTTCCTTCCTTCCTTCCTTCCTTCCTTCCTTCCTTCCTGACTGGGGTTTGGAAAATCATCTCGATCCTTTTTCCAGTTATGGATGTTGACAGACAGAGAGAGCAAGGAACTTCATTCTCGGGTCGATCATTGTTGTGCAGCAGTAAGGGCGTTTTAGTCCAGTTTCTGTTGTTCATTAACGCCTGTATTCTGTGTAGTGTGGGTTTGGGTGTGTGTGTGTGTGGGTGTGGGTGTTTGTTCCCACTGCAGGTGTCATGTTTAGCCCCAGTCTTCTATTGCCTGGGCCTTTGAATCGATCTTATTTCCACCCTTCCACTTTCTGTCTTTCGTGTCCTGGTGACAGCAGGAAGAGCCTTCGTGGGTTCATTTTAGATTTGGGCATGACCCTGTCATTGATTGTTCTGGTGGGTGGGTGGTGGGGGTGCAGGAGACCCTTGAAGGCCACTTCTGCAGTTGTCACTCTCCGCCTCATATCCGAAATCGGTTCAGGTAGGTCCTGTGACTGTCATATGTGAATCGTCCAGATGTTGGACTCGGGTTTCCGGCTGGTGGCTGGTTTGGATTAAGCTGGCCTCGTATCAGCACGGGCTCTTGCCTAATGGCTGCTACGGAATTGTGGTAAGGTGCTGAGGGTATTTGTAACTTGGTCTGAACCTCTAGACTCCATCCTACCAACTAAGACCAGGTCATTTTCTTTGTACTATTTGGTACCCGAAATAGTAAAGTGCGCTTATAAGAAAATGATGCCCTCATGACCGCGATACACACTGATACCAAATACCTTCACAGAAGCTGAGGCTTTACTCTGCACCTTTATATTGTCTGATGCTTGATTTGGTTGCACAGGGGAATGGGAAAGAGATTTGGCTGTGGTATGAGAGAGAGAGAGAGAGAGAGAGAGAGAGAGAGAGAGAGAGAGAGAGAGAGAGAGTGTGTGAAGCCACCAGATAATTATTACAATTAGCTAGCAATTCTCACTCCTTACGCGTCAGTAACCTACCTGATGCGCGCTCTCTCTCTCTCTCTCTCTCTCTCTCTCTCTCTCTCTCTCTCTCTCTCTCTCTCTCTCAAGCCAAGTGTGGATGACCTAGGGTTTCTCATCGTACAATTGGCACCTGAATTAGCGTGAATATACTAAGATTACACGCACACACAATATATACTGTATATATATATATATATATATATATATATATATATATATATATATATATATATATATATATATATATATATATATATATATATATATATATATATATATATATACATATACATATATTAAATTATCCATGTAAACTTCATACGTCTGGCAGCTATGGCAGATGAAGATGAAGAAGCTGTGTGTGAGAGAGAGAGAGAGAGAGAGAGAGAGAGAGAGGACGAGCGAGGACGCAATTTGGTTTCTGAATCGCATGAAAGGGATTTCTTGACCAATCGAGTTCCTTTTTGAGTCGTGTGGGAGGAGTGATGTGGTGAGGGCGGAGTCACGCTACCTTTGGGTTAGGCCAATCAGTGGGAGGAGAGAGAGAGAGAGAGAGAGAGAGAGAGAGAGAGAGAGAGAGAATATTAAGTATTCTTAGTTTAACCAGACCACTGAGCTGATTAACAGCTCTCCTAGGGCTGGCCCGAAGGATTAGACTTATTTTACGTGGCTAAGAACCGACTGGTTACCTAGCAACGGGACCTACAGCTTATTGTGGAATCCGAACCACATTGTAGCGAGGAATGAATTTCTATCATCAGAAATAAATTTCTCTTATTCTTCATTGGCCGGTCGGAGATTCGAACTCGCGGCCAACAGAGTGGTAGCTGAGAAAGGAACCCGCTCGCCCAACGAGGAACTATAGAGAGAGAGAGAGAGAGAGGGCATCCAAGTAAAGTTCTCATGATGACAATTGCCGCCGCTGCCAGCGTTCAGTAATTGTAGAGAATTGTTCATTTTAATGGGCATCAGGCGTCACCCACTCTATACGTTGAATGGACTTACATGAGACAGGTCCCAGTGCTTGGCCTTTGGCCTCAATTCTACATATTCCATTCCATTCCAATAAGTCAGATTAGTAATACAGGTATTATTTTAGCCCAAGCAAAGCATTATTTTGAGTAGAACGCAGCTATTTCCAACAAAGTGCCTGGACTAGTTCTGCTCGGTTTATATACCAAAGCCGAATCAAGGTGATATAATATACTTGAAGAGGTTATCACATTTCACGTGTTGAGATGAAGAAGGTCAGACTCTTCCGAGGAGAGTTTAGCCTGGCTGAAGTCTTGATACTTAAAGCGTTTTCCAGTTTTAACTGTTTTGGTGATTTTTTGTCTTGACGACGAGTGAAACGTGGATTGAAATATATTAGAGTTGGTCATGATACAGCTCGTTTTGTGGAGCTTAAGTCAAAAGTGACATTCAAGTTTGATCAAAGGCTGTCCAGCCTTCGTTCATGAGACCAGCTTCCATTCCTGTAATACTGACAAATAAACATCTGCCGGATGACAATGAACTCGTCTGGTCTCTCGATTCACTTGTGAGGTCTCCAGGATTCTGGGCACATTAAGTTTGGCATCAAAAGAGAAGGGAGGGGGTTGTGGGGGGACTGCCTTTGACTGTCAAGCAAAGGAAATAATAAAAAAAGCGTTCAGGATTTATCGAGAGAGTTTGGTCATTAACGTAGGGATGTTATTTAAATGTAGAATGTTGTACACATTTTCAATTCAGGGCGTAATGTCGTCGAAATAATTAGCCAAGTCTTGACGCCCTGGATTTTCAAGATGCCTCTGAAGAAGCGTTTGAAGGAAGGGGCAACTAACAAACTGCCTAATGAGCGTTCTTTTAGAACGGGTCAGTCGCGTTTGATATCAGGAACTGGTAACAGGACAATTACTCTGTTGCAATGGGCGTCACTTCATGGGATTTCACGTTTCTGATGTTATGGCGTCGTGTGTTATGAGAGAGAGAGAGAGAGAGAGAGAGAGAGAGAGAGAGAGAGAGAGAGAGAGAGCTGTCTTTGCCCCTAAGCACAGTGGGCCAGCAGGTGAACAAAATTAAAATTACATATTTCAAGGACAAAGGAATGCAATATTATAAACTGAGAGCAACTCCCTGACCCAGTCCTATGGAGGGTGAAACATGATCAAACTTGTTCCTCTTGGCTGTTGGCTGCTTCCTCATGCAAAACCTTGTCATTGTTTCTTTGGCTACCCTTCGTTAAGGGTGTGTTGTAGAGATTGTTTATATATTTATGCTTCTATTTTGTGTATTATTAACTGTGCTGAAGGCCTTGTTCTTTACTTTTTTTTGCCCAGTAAGTTGATAATAGCTGCATTCAAAATAAGTTACTCCTATTTTATTAAGAACCTTTATATACATAAAAGTTTATAATGGGGCACAAAAAATTGCAAAGGTTTGTAAAGGCTGGCAATGGTGCCAAATGTTAAGTAATTCTATCACAATTTATGCCACGAAGTACTTTCTGCTACTTGTTGCAACTTTGTTGACAGTGCACATAAACATTCAGTAATCTATAGAAAAAAGAATCCCAAATGATGCAGATGCTTGGTGTTAGGAACAATCGTTTGCCGATTGTTTCCTTGGTGGGTTGTTGCTTCCTTTGTTTGTGTTTTTGTTTTTGCTGGCGAGTCAATTGACGTATGGTGGATGGTATCAGACTTCGCTAGTCAGGTTCGTAGCAGCAACGAGTCAGGTTCTGGAGGGCAGAACAACCGGTGGTCCAGGGCAGCAGCGAGTCGGCGGTTGGAGTAGCAGCAGCAGCAGCAGCAGGTATTCGTACCTGAGAGTCAGGTCTCGGCAGCGGAGAGCATTTTTCGCCATGATGGTTGTCGTCTCGACTCTGTCATGGGCGCCCGGTAGTGGAGGAGGACGTCAGTGCTGTTTTTGAGGACGAGATGGTTGCCGTGTCGGCTCTGTCATGGTCGTCCGTTATTGGAGAAGGACGTCAGCACTGTTTTGGGGACGAGATGGTTGCCGTGTCGGCTCTATCTTTTGAGTCGCCGGCTCTGTCGTGGTCGCCCGGTATTGGAGGAGGACGTCAGTACTGTTTTTGAGGACGAGATGGTTGCCGTGTCGCTCTGTCGTGGTCGCCGGTATTGGAGGAGGACGTCAGTACTGTTTTTGAGGACGAGATGGTTGCCGTGTCGGCTCTGTCGTGGTCGCCCGGTATTGGAGGAGGACGTCAGTACTGTTTTTGAGGACGAGATGGTTGCCGTGTCGGCTCTGTCGTGGTCGCCCGGTATTGGAGGAGGACGTCAGTACTGTTTTTGAGGACGAGATGGTTGCCGTGTCGGCTCTGTCGTGGTCGCCGTTATTGGAGGAGGACGTCAGTACTGTTTTTGAGGACGAGATGGTTGCCGTGTCTGTCATGGCTCGTGTTTTGGGACGAGATGGTCGCATTCTGTCGCCCGGTATTGGAGGAGGACGTCAGTACTGTTTTTGAGGACGAGATGGTTGCCGTGTCGGCTCTGTCGGGTCGCCCGGTATTGGAGGAGGACGTCAGTACTGTTTTTTGAGGACGAGATGGTTGCCGTGTCGGCTCTGTCGTGGTCGCCGGGTATTGGAGGAGGACGTCAGTACTGTTTTTGAGGACGAGATGGTTGCCGTGTCGGCTCTGTCTCTATTGGAGGAGGACGTCAGTACTGTTTTGAGGACGAGATGGTTGCCGTGTCGGCGCATTGGAGGAGGACGTCAGTACTGTTTTTTGAGGACGAGATGGTTGCCGTGTCGGCTCTGTCGTGGTCGTCGCGGTATTGGAGGAGGAGGACGTCAGTACTGTTTTTGAGGACGACAGATGGTTGCCGTGTCGGCTCTGTCTTGGTCGCCCAGTATTGGAGGAGGACGTCAGTACTGTTTTTGAGGACGAGATGGTTGCCGTGTCGGCTCTGTCGTTCGCCCGGTATTGGAGGAGGACGTCAGTACTGGAGGAGGACGTCAGTACTGTTTTTGAGGGACGAGATGGTTGCCGTGTCGGCTCTGTCGTGGTCGCCGGTATTGGAGGAGGACGTCAGTACTGTTTTTGGGACGAGATGGTTGCCGTGTCGGCTCTGTCGTGGTCGCCCGGTATTGGAGGAGGACGTCAGTACTGTTTTTTGAGGACGAGATGGTTGCCGTGTCGGCTCTGTCGTGGTCTTTATTGGAGGAGGACGTCAGTACTGTTTTTTGAGGACGAGATGGTTGCCGTGTCGGCTCTGTCTGGTCGCCGGTATTGGAGGAGGACGTCAGTACTGTTTTTGAGGACGAGATGGTTGCCGTGTCGGCTCTGTCGTGGTCGCCGGTATTGGAGGAGGACGTCAGTACTGTTTTTGAGGACGAGATGGTTGCCGTGTCGGCTCTGTCGTGGTCGCCCGGTATTGGAGGAGACGTCAGTACTGTTTTTGAGGGGCGTCAGATGGTTGCCGTGTCGGCTCTGGGTCGTGGTCGCCCAGTATTGGAGGAGGACGTCAGTACTGTTTTTGAGGACGAGATGGTTGTGTCCTCTGTCGTGGTCGCCCGCTTGGAGGAGGACGTCAGTACTGTTTTTGAGGACGATGGTTGCCGTGTCGGCTCTGTCGGTATTGGTATTGGGAGGACGTCAGTACTGTTTTTTGAGGACGAGATGGTTGCCGTGTCGGCTCTGTCGTGGTCGCCCGGTATTGGAGGAGGACGTCAGTACTGTTTTTGAGGACGAGATGGTTGCCGTGTCGGCTCTGTCGTGGTTGCCGTGGTCAGTCGCCGGCTTGGAGGAGGACGTCAGTACTGTTTTTTGAGGACGAGATGGTTGCCGTGTCGGCTCTGTCGTGGAGGAGACATCGCCGGGTCGCCCGATTGGAGGACGTCAGTACTGTTTTTGAGGACGAGATGGTTGCCGTGTCGGCTCTCGTGGTCGCCGGTATTGGGAGGACGTCAGTACTGTTTTTGAGGGCGATGGTTGCCGTGTCGGCTCTGTCTGGTCCGGTATTGGAGGAGGACGTCAGTACTGTTTTTGAGACGAGATGGTTGCCGTGTCGGCTCTGTCTTGGTCTTTATTGGGAGGAGGACGTCAGTACTGTTTTTGAGGACGAGATGGTTGCCGTGTCGGCTCTGTCGGTCGCCCGGTATTGGAGGAGGACGTCAGTACTTTTTGAGGGACGAGATGGTTGCCGTGTCGGCTCTGTCGTGGTCGCCCGGTATTGGAGGAGGACGTCAGTACTGTTTTTTGAGGACGAGATGGTTGCCGTGTCGGCTCTGTCGTGGTCGCCGGTATTGGAGGAGGACGTCAGTACTGTTTTGAGGACGAGATGGTTGCCGTGTCGGCTCTGTCGTCAGGTCGCCCGTCGGCTCTGTATTGGAGGAGGACGTCAGTACTGTTTTTTGAGGACGAGATGGTTGCCGTGTCGGCTCTGTCGTGGTCGCTTTATTGGAGGAGGACGTCAGTACTGTTTTTTGAGGACGAGATGGTTGCCGTGTCGGCTCTGTCTTGGTCGCCGGTATTGGAGGAGGACGTCAGTACTGTTTTTGAGGACGAGATGGTTGCCGTGTCGGCTCTGTCTTAGTGGTCGCCCCAATCGCTGGAGGAGGACGTCAGTACTGTTTTTGAGGGCGAGATGGTTGCCGTGTCGGCTCTGTCGTGGTCGCCGCCCAGGTATTGGAGGAGGACGTCAGTACTGTTTTTGAGGACGAGATGGTTGCCGTGTCGGCTCTGTCGTGGTCGCGTAGTGGAGGAGGACGTCAGTACTGTTTTTGAGGACGAGATGGTTGCCGTGTCGGCTCTGTCGGCTCTGTCTGTTTTGAGGACGTCTGGAGGAGGACGTCAGTACTGTTTTTGAGGACGAGATGGTTGCCGTGTCGGCTCTGTCTTGGTCTTTATTGGAGGAGGACGTCAGTACTGTTTTTGAAGGACGAGATGGTTGCCGTGTCGGCTCTGTCTTGGTCTTTATTGGAGGAGGACGTCAGTACTGTTTTTGAGGGACGAGATGGTTGCCGTGGTCGGCTCTGTCGTGGTCGTCGGTCTGTTGGAGGAGGACGTCAGTACTGTTTTTGAAGGACGAGATGGTTGCCGTGTCGTCTGTCGGCTCTTTATTGGAGGAGGACATCAGTACTTTTTGAGGACGAGATGGTTGCCGTGTCCACTCTGTCGTGGTCGCCTTTGTATTGGAGGAGGACGTCAGTACTGTTTTTGAGGACGAGATGGTTGCCGTGTCGGCTCTGTCTTGGTCTTTATTGGAGGAGGACATCAGTACTGTTTCTTGAGGACGAGATGGTTGCCGTGTCGCTCTGTCTTGGTCGTTATTGGAGGAGGACGTCAGTACTGTTTCTTGAGGAGGACGAGATGGCGGTGCCGTGTCGGCTCTGTCGGGTCGGCTCTTGTCTCGTCGCCCAGTATTGGAGGAGGACGTCAGTACTGTTTTGAAGGACGAGATGGTTGCCGTGTCGGCTCTGTCTTGGTCGCCGTTATTGGAGGAGGACATCAGTACGTTTCTTGAGGACGAGATGGTTGCCGTGTCGCTCTGTCTTCGTCTTTATTGGAGGAGGACGTCAGTACGTTTCTTGAAGGACGAGATGGTTGCCGTGTCTGTCTTGGTCGGCATCAGTACGTTCTTGAAGGACGACGAGATGGTTGCCGTGTCGCTCTGTCTTGGTCTTTATTGGAGGAGGACATCAGTACGTTTCTTGAAGGACGAGATGGTTGCCGTGTCGGCTCTGTCTTGGTCTTTATTGGAGGAGGACATCAGTACGTTTCTTGAAGGACGAGATGGTTGCCGTGTCCGCTCTGTCTTGGTCTTTATTGGAGGAGGACATCAGTACGTTTCTTGAAGGACGAGATGGTTGCCGTGTCGGCTCTGTCTTGGTCGTTATTGGAGGAGGACATCAGTACGTTTCTTGAAGGACGAGATGGTTGCCGTGTCGACTCTGTCATGGTCGTCATTGGAGGAGGACGTCAGTACGTTTCTTGAAGGACGAGATGGTTGCCGTGTCCGCTCTGTCTTGGTCTTTATTGGAGGAGGACATCAGTACGTTTCTTGAAGGACGAGATGGTTGCCGTGTCCGCTCTGTCTTGGTCTTTATTGGAGGAGGACATCAGTACGTTTCTTGAAGGACGAGATGGTTGCCGTGTCGGCTCTGTCTTGGTCTTTATTGGAGGAGGACATCAGTACGTTTCTTGAAGGACGAGATGGTTGCCGTGTCCGCTCTGTCTTGGTCTTGGAGGAGGACATCAGTACGTTTCTTGAGGACGAGATGGTTGCCGTGTCCGCTCTGTCTTGGTCTTTATTGGAGGAGGACATCAGTACGTTTCTTGAAGGACGAGATGGTTGCCGTGTCGGCTCTGTCTTGGTCTTTATTGAGGAGGAGGACATCAGTACGTTTCTTGAAGGACGAGATGGTTGCCGTGTCGGCTCTGTCTTGGTCTTTTCTTGGAGGAGGACATCAGTACGTTTCTTGAAGGACGAGATGGTTGCCGTGTCGGCTCTGTCTTGGTCTTTGATTGGAGGAGGACATCAGTACGTTTCTTGAAGGACGAGATGGTTGCCGTGTCCGCTCTGTCTTGGTCTTTATTGGAGAGGACATCAGTACTGTTTCTTGAAGGACGAGATGGTTGCCGTGTCGGCTCTGTCTTGGTCTTTATTGGAGGAGGACATCAGTACGTTTCTTGAAGGACGAGATGGTTGCCGTGCCGTGTCTTGTCTTTATTGGAGGAGGACATCAGTACTGTTCTTGAAGTCGAGATGGTTGCCGTGTCCGCTCTGTCTTGGAGGAGGACATCAGTACGTTTCTTGAAGGACGAGATGGTTGCCGTGTCGGCTCTGTCTTGGTCTTTATTGGAGGAGGACATCAGTACGTTTCTTGAAGGACGAGATGGTTGCCGTGGCTCTGTCTTGGGTCTTTATTGGAGGAGAGGACATCAGTACGTTTCTTGAAGGACGAGATGGTTGCCGTGTCGGCTCTGTCTTGGTCGCCGGTATTGGAGGAGGACATCAGTACTGTTTCTTGAAGGACGAGATGGTTGCCGTGTCGGCTCTGTCTTGGTCTTTATTGGAGGAGGAGGACGTCAGTACGTTTCTTGAAGGACGAGATGGTTGCCGTGTCTCTGTCTCTGTCTTGGTCAGTACGTTTCTTGAAGGACAGTGCCGTATCGGGGAGGACGTCAGTACGTTTCTTGAAGGACGAGATGGTTGCCGTGTCGGCTCTGTCTTGGTCTTTATTGGAGGAGGACATCAGTACGTTTCTTGAAGGACGAGATGGTTGCCGTGTCCGCTCTGTCTTGGTCTTTATTGGAGGAGGACATCAGTACGTTTCTTGAAGGACGAGATGGTTGCCGTGTCCGCTCTGTCTTGGTCTTTATTGGAGGAGGACATCAGTACGCGTTTCTTGAAGGACGAGATGGTTGCCGTGTCGTCTGTCTTGGTCTTTATTGGAGGAGACATCAGTACGCTGGAAGGAGGATGGTTGCCAGTCGGCTCTGTCTTGGTCTTTATTGGAGAGGACATCAGTAGGAAGGACGAGATGGTTGCCGTGTCCGCTCTGTCTTGGTCTTTGTTGGAGGAGGACATCAGTACGTTTCTTGAGGACGAGATGGTTGCCGTGTCCGCTCTGTCTTGTCTTTAGTCGTTTATTGGAGGAGGACGTCAGTACGTTTCTTGAAGGACGAGATGGATGGTTGCTTGCCATGTCGTCTGTCTCTTATTGGCATCAGTACGTTTCTTGAAGGACAAGATGGTTGCCGTGTCGGCTCTGTCTTGGTCTTTCTGGAGGAGGACATCAGTACGTTTCTTGAAGGACGAGATGGTTGCCGTGTCCGCTCTGTCTTGGTCTTTATTGGAGGAGGACATCAGTACGTTTCTTGAAGGACGAGATGGTTGCCGTGTCGGCTCTGTCTTGGTCTTTATTGGAGGAGGACATCAGTACGTTTCTTGAAGGACGAGATGGTTGCCGTGTCGGCTCTGTCTTGGTCTTTATTGTGAGTACGTTTCTTGAGGAGGACGTCAGTACGTTTCTTGGAGGACGAGATGGTTGCCGTGTCCGCTCTCTGTCTATTGGAGGAGGACATCAGTCGTTCTTGAAGGACGATGATGGGAGGACATCAGTACGTTTCTTGAAGGACGAGATGGTTGCCGTGTCCGCTCTGTCTTGGTCTTTATCTGGAGTCAGTACGTTTCTGGAGGAGGACGTCAGTCTTGTTTCTGGAGGACATCAGTACGAGATGGTTGCCGTGTCGGCTCTGTCTTGGTCTTTATTGGAGGAGGACATCAGTACGTTTCTTGAAGGACGAGATGGTTGCCGTGTCGGCTCTGTCTTGGTCTTTATTGGAGGAGGACATCAGTACGTTTCTTGAAGGACGAGATGGTTGCCGTGCTCTTGTCTTGGTCTTTATTGGAGGAGAGACATCAATACGTTTCTTGAAGTCTGGTTGCCGTCCGCTCTGTCTTGGTCTTTATTGAGGAGGACATCAGTACGTTTCTTGAAGGACGAGATGGTTGCCGTGTCGGCTCTGTCTTGGTCTTTATTGGAGGAGGACATCAGTACGTTTCTTGAAGGACGAGATGGTTGCCGTCTGTCTTAGGCTCTGTCAGTGGTCTTTCCATTTAGAGGAGGACATCAGTACGTTTCTTGAAGGACGAGATGGTTGCCGTGTCGGCTCTCTGTCTTGGTCGTTATCCATTGCTGAGGAGGACGTCAGTACTTGTTTCTTGAAGGACGAGATGGTTGCCGTGTCGGCTCTGTCTTTATTGGTCTTTCAGTACGTTGAAGGACATGTAGGAGGAGGACATCAGTACGTTTCTTGAAGGACGAGATGGTTGCCGTGTCGGCTCTGTCTTGGTCTTTATTGGGAGAGGACATCAGTACGTTTCTTGAAGGACGAGATGGTTTGCCGTGTCCGGCTCTTGTCTTGGTCGGAGGACATCCATTTCTTGAAGAGGAGGACGTCTTGGTCTTTATTGTACTGTTTCTTGAAGGACGAGATGGTTGCCGTGTCGGCTCTGTCTTGGTCTTTATTGGAGGAGGACATCAGTACGTTTCTTGGAAGGACGAGATGGTTGCCGTGTCGGCTCTGTCTTGGTCTTTATTGAGATGGAGGAGGACGTCAGTACGTTTCTTGGAGGAGGACGAGGTTGCCGTGTCGGCTCTGTCGGCTCTGTCTTGGTCGTTTGCTGGAGGAGGACATCAGTACGTTTCTTGAAGGACGAGATGGTTGCCGTGTCGGCTCTGTCTTGGGACATCAGTACGTTTCTTGAAGTCGTAGATGGAGGAGGACATCAGTACGTTTCTTGAAGGACGAGATGGTTGCCGTGTCAGCTCTGTCTTAGTCTTTGTTGGAGGAGGACATCAGTACGTTTCTTGAAGGACGAGATGGTTGCCGTGTCAGCTCTGTCTTAGTCTTTATGGAGGAGGACATCAGTACGTTTCTTGAAGGACGAGATGGTTGCCGTGTCGGCTCTGTCTTGGTCTTTATTGGAGAGGACATCAGTACGTTTCTTGAGGACGAGATGGTTGCCGTGTCGGCTCTGTCTTGGTCTTTATTGGAGGAGGACATCAGTACGTTTCTTGAGGACGAGATGGTTGCCGTGTCGGCTCTGTCTTGGTCTTTATTGGAGGAGGACATCAGTACGTTTCTTGAAGGACGAGATGGTTGCCGTGTCATCAGCTCTGTCGAGATGGTCTTTCCAGTTGGAGGAGGACATCAGTACTGTTTCTTGAAGGACGAGATGGTTGCCGTGTCGGCTCTGTCTTGGTCGTTTCTTGAAGGACGATGGTTGCCGTGTCCGCTCTGTTGGAGGAGGACATCAGTACGTTTCTTGAAGGACGAGATGGTTGCCGTGTCGGCTCTGTCTTGGTCTTTATTGGGAGGACATCAGTACGTTTCTTGAGGACGAGATGGTTGCCGTGTCCGCTCTGTTTGGTCTTTTGGAGGACATCAGTACGTTTCTTGAAGGACGAGATGGTTGCGTGTCGCTCTGTCTTGGTCTTTATTGGAGAGGACATCAGTACGTTTCTTGAGGACGAGATGGTTGCCGTGTCCGCTCTGTCTTAGTCTTTAGATGGAGGAGGAGGACATCAGTACGTTTCTTGAGGACGAGATGGTTGCCGTGTCGGCTCTGTCTTGGTCTTTCCAGTGGGAGGAGGACGTCAGTACTGTTTTGGGGACATCAGAGATGGTTGCCGTGTCGGCTCTGTCTTGGTCTTCATTGGAGGACATCAGTACGTTTCTTGGAGGAGGACGTCAGTACGTCTGTTTTTATTGGAGGAGGACATCAGTACGTTTCTTGAAGGACGATGGTTGCCGTGTCGGCTCTGTCTTGGTCTTTATTGGAGGAGGACATCAGTACGTTTCTTGAAGGACGAGATGGTTGCCGTGTCGGCTCTGTCTTGGAGGAGGACATCAGTCGTTAGTTCTTGGAGGAGGACGGTCAGTACGTTTCTTGGTCTTTATTGGAGATGACATCAGCCGTTTCTTGAAGAGGATCAATGGTTGCCTGTCGCTGGAGGAGGACATCAGTACGTTTCTTGAAGGACGAGATGGTTGCCGTGTCGGCTCTGTCTTGGTCTGGTCTTTATTGGAGGAGGACATCAGTACGTTTCTTGAAGGACGAGATGGTTGCCGTGTCCGCTCTGTCTCTTAGTCTTTATTGGAGGAGGACATCAGTACGTTTCTTGAAGGACGAGATGGTTGCCGTGTCGGCTCTGTCTTGGTCTTTATTGGAGGAGGACATCAGTACGTTTCTTGAAGGACGAGATGGTCCGTGTCCAGCTCTGTCTTAGTCTTTAGGGAGGACATCAGTACGTTTCTTGAAGGACGAGATGGTTGCCGTGTCGCTCTGTCTTGGTCTTTATTGGAGGAGGACATCAGTACGTTTCTTGAAGGACGAGATGGTTGCCGTGTCGGCTCTGTCTTTGGTGGAGAGGAGACATCCAGTAGTTTCTTGAGACGAGGACATCAGTCTGTCTTGGTCTTTATTGAGACATCAGATGGTTCTTGCCGGTCGAGATGGTCTGTCTTGGTCTGTCTTGGTCTTTATTGAGGAGGACATCAGTACGTTTCTTGAAGGACGAGATGGTTGCCGTGTCCGCTCTGTCTTGGTCTTTATTGGAGGAGGACATCAGTACGTTTCTTGAAAGAGATGGTTGCCATGATGGTTGTGCTCTGTCTTGGTCTTTAGAGGAGGACATCAGTACGTTTCTTGAAGGACGCAGATGGTTGCCGTGTCTGTCTTAGTCTTTATTGGCTCTGTCTGTCAGTCTGTCTTGGTCTTTATTGGCTGGAGGAGGACATCAGTACGTTTCTTGAGGACGAGATGGTTGCCGTGTCGGCTCTGTCTTGGTTATTTTTCTTGGAGGAGGACATCAGTACTTGTTTTATTTGAGGACATCAGATGGTTGCCATGGTCGCTCTGTCTTGGTCTTTATTGGAGGAGGACATCAGTACGTTTCTTGAAGGACGAGATGGTTGCCGTGTCGGCTCTGTCTTGGTCTTTATTGGAGGACATCAGTGCTTTCTTGAGGACGAGATGGTTGTACGTGTCCGCTCTGTCTTGGTCTTTATTGAGGAGGACATCAGTACGTTTCTTGAAGGGACGATGGTTGCCGTGTCTCTCTGTCTTGGTCTTCATCCAGTCGTTTCTTGAGGAGGACATCAGTACGTTTCTTGGAGAGGACGTTTCTTGAGAGATGGTTGCCGTGTCCGCTCTGTCTTGGTCTTTATTGGGAGGAGGACATCAGTACGTTTCTTGAAGGACGAGATGGTTGCCGTGTCGCTCTGTCTTGGTCTTTTATTCAGTGCGAGGACGAGATCAGTCTTGTTTATTGGGGAGGAATGGTTTCTTGAAGGACGGCTGGTTGCCGTGTCGGTCTCGTCTTGGTCTTTATTGGAGGAGGACATCAGTACGTTTCTTGAAGGACGAGATGGTTGCCGTGTCGGCTCTGTCTTGGTCTTTATTGGAGGAGGACATCAGTACGTTTCTTGAGGACGAGATGGTTGCCGTGTCGCTCTGTCTTGGTCTTTATTGGAGAGAGGACATCAGTACGTTTCTTGAAGGGCTGGATGGTTGCCGTGTCCGCTCTGTCTTGGTCTTTATTGGAGGAGACATCAGTACGTTTCTTGAAGGACGAGATGGTTGCCGTGTCGGCTCTGTCTTGGTCTTTATTGGAGGAGGACATCAGTACGTTTCTTGAAGGACGAGATGGTTGCCGTGTCGGCTCTGTCTTGGTCTTTATTGGAGGAGGACATCAGTACGTTTCTTGAAGGACGAGATGGTTGCCGTGTCGGCTCTGTCTTGGTCTTTATTGGAGGACATCAGTACGTTTCTTGAAGGACGAGATGGTTGCCGTGTCCGCTCTGTCTTGGTCTTTATTGGAGGAGGACATCAGTACGTTTCTTGAAGGACGAGATGGTTGCCGTGTCGGCTCTGTCTTGGTCTTTATTGGAGGAGGACATCAGTACGTTTCTTGAAGGACGAGATGGTTGCCGTGTCCGCTCTGTCTTGGTCTTTATTGGAGGAGGACATCAGGTTTCTTGAAGGACAGAGATGGTTGCCATGCCGCTCTGTCTTTGGTCTTTATTGGGTCTTAGTCTTGAAGGCGAGATGGTTGCCGTGTCGCTCTGTCTTGGTCTTTGAGGAGAGGGACGTCAGTACGTTTCTTGAAGGACGAGATGGTTGCCGTGTCCGCTCTGTCTTGGTCTTTATTGGAGGAGGACATCCAGTACGTTTCTTGGAGGAGGACGTCAGTCCGCTCTTCTTAGTCTTTGTGGAGAGGAGGACATCAGTACGTTTCTTGAAGGGACGATGGTTGCCGTCCGCTCTGTCTTGGTCTTTATTGAGGAGGACATCAGTACGTTTCTTGAAGGACGAGATGGTTGCCGTGTCCGCTCTGTCTTGGTCTTTAGGAGGAGGACATCAGTACGTTTCTTGAAGGACGAGATGGTTGCCGTGTCCGCTCTGTCTTGGTCGTTTCAGTGATGGAGGAGGACGCTGTACGTTTCTTGAAGGACGTTTCTTGGGAGAGATGGTTGCCGTGTCGGCTCTGTCTTGGTCTTTATTGGAGGAGGACATCAGTACGTTTCTTGAAGGACGAGATGGTTGCCGTGTCCGCTCTGTCTTGGTCTTTATTGGAGGAGGACATCAGTACGTTTCTTGAAGGACGAGATGGTTGCCGTGTCCGCTCTGTCTTAGTCTTTATGGTTGGAGGGTCTTTAGGACATCAGTACGTTTCTTGAAGGACAGATGGTTGCCGTGTCCGCTCTGTCTTGGTCTTTATTGGAGAGGACATCAGTACGTTTCTTGAAGGAGACGAGATGGTTGCCGTGTCCGCTCTGTCTTGGTCTTTATTGAGGAGGACATCAGTACGTTTCTTGAGAGACGAGATGGTTGCCATGTCGGCTCTGTCTTGGTCTTTATTTGGAGGAGGAGGACATCAGTACGTTTCTTGAAGGGCGAGATGGTTGCCATGTCCGCTCTGTCTTGAGTCTTTATGGAGAGGACATCAGTACGTTTCTTGAACGTCGCTGGTTCGACCCCACGGGACGGTGGACTTATTATCAACTAAAAAAAAAATTCCCCTTCGGTAACATATATGAAAATATATTATTTCCGAGGTAGAGTGAATTGGATATTAAAGGACGTTTGTAGCTTTCTGATTGTATATGAATCACGGTGATGTGATAATAGTCATATATATATATATATATATATATATATATATATATATATATATATATATATATATATATATATATATATCTATATATATATGTAAGAATGTGTGTGTGTGTATATTGTCATTTTAATTCCAAGTCGCTTAATTTGTAACTTCTCTTGTCTCCTCTTCACCAGTTGTTACCTCGTTTGACATTTGTTTTAACAATTGTTTTTGTTTTTGAATGGTTTGAGGGTGCTTTACCTCTCCCCTGTGGAGAGTGGTGGTCGGAGGCTCTTTTGTAGAGAGTAGGTAGTTCATTCTTGAGCCTTAGAGAGAAAGGTTGCTGTTTTACTGACCTGCCAGGTTGCAATCATTGCCTGCCTTCCTCACCAGTTTGCCATCAGTATCTGCTGCCCTCGCTGACTTCTGTGATTTCCTCCGATCCTTACTGCTGGCTGTAGGACCAATACATCCTGTGGGATCTTGCTCCACCACTGTTGGAGTTGCAGCTGCTTCTTCATTTGCCCTTTAGCTCCTCTGGCTCAGCACCTGTCAGAGGGAACTCGCCAACCATCGGTAAGGTGTCCTTATTTTGACATATTCTGCTCATTGATATGATCACAGCACTGTTGGGCATCACTTATGGCGTACTGTGGCCAAAATTGTCCCTGAGATTAGCTCCAGACGTGGAGATTGATGTTGGGAGGAGATCTTGAAATTTTTATTAACTATTTTGGTGTTAAATTAGTATGTAATTTGATAGGTTATTCTATCTTTTTATCCCCCTCATAATTTCTGGACCCCCTGCGTAAGTGGGGATGTGTTGCTTTCTGTATTTAAAAGTGTAAGTGTGTTAAGTATTGTTTAATAAAGGTAATTGATTTTCGAATTATTTGTGAGGGTCAGGTGTCATTTCTGTCTTTGGTTTATGTATTAAATATTGAGTGATTTTTGGTCAGTGTTTATTTGTCCTTGAATCTCTCGTCACACTTTTGCAGCTATGATTCCACCCATTGTGGACCTCATAGCTTAAGCAAATATTGAGTTGTTTATCTTTGATAGTAACAGAGTGTGTGGTGGTCGAAGTAGGTCATTGCAAGTGGTGACCGTGACAGGATATTTTGAACCCCAGTATTCGCTTGAGTGTACAAGATTGATAGTTTTTTTTTTTTTTTTGTCAGGCAGCATATTTTCACCTCCTCTAATTTTGTTTTGGGTAATTTTTTGCTTGTGATTTTTGTGGGAGGTTTTTGAGTGTATTGTCATTATGGCTACTTTTGATATAATAGAACTTCTGAATGGAGAGTGGTGGCAAGACAGGCTTGAGAGCTAAAATAAGCCAGAGTTAGAGGTGGTAGCTGATTTTTTTTTATATTGGATACCTGGCTACGGCCAGGAAGGTTATTACTATTAGAGGTGTATGAGAAGGTGAACGAGATAAAGACTAAAGGTGAACAGGAGGCTACACAGTCAGAAGAGGTATTGTCTGTGGTAACGGTAGAAGTGTTAGATAGGTAGATAAAATTGAAGCAGATGGAAATTGATCTGCAAAGGTTAAAAGCGGAAGAGAGAGAGAAAGAGAGACAGCACGAGATTGCCATGCAAACCTTTAGAAATAGGGGTTCTTCTTCTTATCCATTACAGAATAGGTCAGTAGCACCTGGTATCAATTTGGTGGGGCTCTAAGGTTTGTCCCCAATTTTCAGGAGAGTTATGTGGCTGAATTTTTTTGTGTTTTTTGAAAGAATTGCCATAAGGATGGAGTGGCCCCAGGAGTAATGGACCACTCTAATTCAAAGGAAATTAATAGGTAGGGCACAAAAGGTTTATGTCACATTAGACGAGAATTTGTTGTCTGACTACGACAGTATTAAGGCCATTATGTTAAAGGCTTAACTGTTCAGCATACAAATACTAGTTTAGAATTAGCATGCAAAATAAACTTGGAATTTCATCAGGTAAACAGCAGAATGTTGGTGACTGGTTCAAATCGAAGGAAGCAGCGGATTTCGAAAAATTAAAAGAATTATTGTTCGTAGAGGAGTTTAAGAGTTGTGTGCCTGATAAACTGAAGGTACACCTCGAGAAGTTAAAACTTGATACCCTTCAAGAGGCAGCCATCGCTAGTGATGAATACTTCCTGTCTCATTAGAATATGTTAGGGAAAATATCAGGAAGTGAGAAATCTGGATGGGTGAGAGCAGGTAGGAGTAATAATTATAATAGTAATAGTAGTAAGGTGCAAAGTAGTGTTAACTATAGTAATAATTCTCGTATTTCTCCCAACAGCAGCAACAGCGGATCAAATTTTTATAACCCTGAAAAGATAAAATCAATAACCTGTTTCTTTTGAAATAAGAAGGGGCATGTCAGAAGTATGTGTTTTGCATATAAGAAATCCCAGAAGACTGGAGGTAGAGCAGTAATGAGTGTGGACAAAAAAGAGAGGGAATCAGTTCTAACAAGAACCACGAACCAATGACTAAGTAATAATAAATCCTTGGAACCTTTTCAGTGGCAGCGTCTGTTGAGTAGTTAGAGTGAGAAAAAGCGGGTGCGTATTTTGCACGACACGGGCGCCGCTCAATCTCTAATTCTTTGGGAGGTATTGCCTAATAACTTTGTTAACATGAATGAGGAATTTGCATTGTTGAGTGGCTTTCGTGATACGGTTAGGTCGTATCCTATTGGTAATTCTTATTTAACTTGTCCTTCCTTTGCAGGGAATTTAAAGTTGGCAATTGATGAAAAATTTCCTTTTAAGGATGTAGATGTTGTTTTGGCGAACGATGTTGCCCTTGAGAACAAGACTTTCCCAAAAATGATAAGTCCTGATAATGAAGTAACTGTAGTCGCTCGGTCTAGGTCTAGAATTGTTGACACTGCAGAGTCAGCAATTGATGTAGATTTGAGTAGTTTAGATCGTAGAGATAGTGTATTTGTAGGAGATATTAGTAGTTGGAAGGATAAACCTAACTGGTCAGTAGAGGAGCTGATTAAGGCTCAGAAAAAGGATTTTCAGGATCTTCCTTTAGAATCAGGTGAAGTATCTGATTTGACTGTTCCCCAATTTAAAATAATCAGAAATATTTCATATAGGGTAAGTAGACCTATGAATGATAATAATGATGATCATGAGGTTTTGAGACAAATTATGGTTCCTTTTGTTTACTGGAATGAGCTAATGTCATTAGCTCATGAGAATGGCTTGGTTGGTTAGTTTGGTATTCATAAAACTACAGGTAAATTGTTGAAAGACTATTTTTGGCCAAAGTTGAGGGCAGACGTGAAGAAATTCGTAAATAGTTGTGGTGTCTGTCAGAAGGCCAGAAAGTCAAATCAGCCAGTAACAAAAGCACTTCTATGTCCTATTCCTGTTGCCTCTGAACCTTTTAAAGAGGTCATTATTGACGTCACTGGGCCATTGCCGAAGACTCGTAGTGGGAATGAATATATACTAACTATAATGGATAAGATGTCTCGATAGCCTGTGGACTATAAAAAGTGTTGAAATTGTTGATGTATTAATTGACTTTTTCACCCGGTTTGGGATGCCTGAAATAATTCAATCAGATTGTGGATCTAATTTTATCAGTAGGTATTTCAAAGGTAAAATGGCAGAGTTAAATATTAAACATCCGGAAAGTCAAGGAGCTCTAGAAAGATTTTGTCAAACCCTTAAATCTATGATAAAGAAGTATTGTTTGGTTATTGGTTCCGAATTGGATAAGGATCTACCTTATTTGTTGTTCACTTTTCGTTCTGTGCCAAGTCAGTCCTCAGGTTTTTCACCTTTTAGCCCCATGTTTGGTCATTGTGTACGTGGACCTCTTGATGTGGTTAGAGAGTCTTGGGAAGGAGACGTCTCCGAGATTAATTTATTAGATTATGTATCTAATTTAGGTGATAAATTGACCAAGACAGAAATTTGCAGGTGGAAATGTATTGTGTAGTCAAAAAAAGAATGCAGTTCTTTTTTGACAGAAGGGCTAAAGCACGTGAATTTGCGGTATGCGAAAAACTGTTGGTTTTATTACCCATTCCAGGAAATCCATTAAAATCTTCTTTCTCAGGTCTGTGGAAAATTTTGAAGAAGGTTAGTGAGGTTAATTATTTAGTAGAGATGCCTGAAAGAAGGAAACCATTTCAGCTTTGTCATATAAATATGTTGAAGGCATATAGGGAGCGTGAGAAAGTTATTTCTGTGGCAACCATTGGGAATAATAAGGAATTTTCTTTTTCAGAGGGTGAAAATGTAGAGATGATTGTTTTGATGGGATTGAATGTTATTTGTAAGTGGAGGTGTCTGGTTGGTCTGCATCGCTGTCCTCTTCACTTTCCGACAACTGTTCAGTGCGACATGCTGCTGATGCTGGCTGTGAGGGGTCTGCTGCTCTGTGTGCTGTGCGTGCCTCATCAACCATGACCAGGAACTCTGCTATGAGCATGGTGGAGGCTTTAGACATGGCTGCTACTGTCTGGCGGGGAAGTTTGGTGAGGAGTACCTACCTCACGAGGTCCAAAGACGACTTGGTTTGGCCGCCCCTGGCTGGCAGGGTGATGAGTTGCCTCAGTTGTTTATATACGTGCGATGGCCGTTTGTCATCTATCAGGGTCCTCACATGACTGAGGAACTTTTTCGCTTTCTGGGCAGTCAGCATGCTGAAGGGTGACTTCAGCTGGTCCTTCAGGATGTCATAGGTGACGGGGGCCTCTAGTTCCTCGAGTCATCCTGCTGTCTACTCGAAGATGTCATCTGGCAGGAATTTGAGGACAGCATCTGCATTCCGCATCGCCGAGGTAATCTTCTTTATGCGAAAATCGTTTCCGCCCTAAAAATCATGCTTCTGGGTGGTGGGGCATGCAGGGCAGCGATCTGATGGAGGCGGCTGCAAAGCTTTCATTGATGGCATGGGGGTCGTTGGTGTTGGTGTGGTTGGTCATCTCTCCAGTGTCACCAATATGAGCAAGGTACAAACGAAAATGCAGGTCAGAAGCTTACTAATTTATTCATTCAAAATTCACAAAGGTCAACGGCTCGTGCGAGCCGCAAAGTTGTTCCAACAGATTGAGGCAGAGGATCAACTCTTGGCATCTGTATTTCATAGCAGATGCAAAATGACAGATTCATAGATGTAAAACATTTGAATATAAAATAGATATACATGGTTAAATAGCTGGCATAATAATATACGGAATGATAACAATATATGAAAGGTGGCAATAACAATGTTGGAGATATTTACATAATGAAATCACCAAACCTGATTGTTATCCATTATCTCAAATAGAGGATTGCATTGATAGAATGGGTAAGTCGAAATATTTTAGCAAATTCGACTTGTTAAAAGGTTGTTGACAAGTTCCTGTGTCTAAGCGGGCGAGGGCCTTGTCAGCTTTTGTAAAGCAGCAAGAGTTATTTCAGTGTAAGGTTAGGCCTTTCAGTATGAAGAATGCTGGCGCAACTTTCCAAAGGTTAATGAACACATTACTTCATAATTTGGAGGGGTGTGTTGTCCATATTGACGACATCGTAATTTATAACGACGATTGGGACACCCACCTAAAATGTATTATAGCATTGTTTGAGGTTTTGAAAAAGAACTGGTTTGGTAATTAATTTAAAAAAAGTGAGTTTGCTAAAGCAAAGGTGGTATATTTGGGCCATGAAGTTGGTTGTGGTAAAGTAAACGTGGAGTCCATTAAGAACATAGAAATTCCTAAGTGTCAGAGGGATGTCAGAAAGTTCTTTGGGTTTGTAGGTTATTACCGTTGGTTTGTTAAAAACTTTTCTGACATTGCTGAACCTCTGACTAATTTGTTACATAAGAATGTAACCTTTAATTGGACTAATGAGACGCAAAATGCATTTCAACAACTGAAACAGGTCTCAGCTAAGTGATGTTGGTGTAGGGGCAGTATTGTTACAGAAGGACGAACAGGGAGTATCTCATCTAGTTGCCTTTTTCTCCAAAAAAATTGATCCCTCCTCACGTAGGTATTGTTCCATAGTGAGAAAGAGACATTACTTTAGTTTTAGCTTTTAACCTTTTTCAGGTTTATCTTTCTTCCACAGGTTCTCCTATTAAAATACTACCGATCACAACCCCCTCAATTTTATAAATAGGTTTAGAAATAAAAACAAACGATTAATACGTTGGAGTCTCCTGCTACAGGAGTGGAATCTGGAATTTGCCCACATTCCAGGTAAAGATAATATTGTCGGTAGTGGTTACAGGAGGTCATGCAGGTGATCAGGTAATCTCTGTATCGCTCTAGTTATGGTATGTGTGCTGACGGAGTAAGTTTATGTTCTTGTAAGTGAGATGAAGGTATATTTAGTGTGTAATAACCTTACTTTGTAACTTTTCGTCCTTTTGCTTGTGGAGATGTGATGATGTAATAGTTTTAAATCTTGGGATAAGGTTTATGTAAGATTAAGGTTAATTGTTGGATGAAATGGTTGTACAAAATTGTCGATCAGGTTTGTCTTGGGTTAAGGTTTACGTAAGATTATGACTTAAAGTGGTTGTATAATATTTACTGATCAAGTGATTTAGTTTTAAGGCTTATAACTAAGCTTCACTATTTTTTGCGTTTGTTTCGCACAGGAGAGGTCCATGCTGGTCTTCTCTGTGCTGTTCTGAGTTTGTGTGTGTATTTTTATAGGACTTTAGCAGGATGATTAAGAGGAGAAGTATGATCTTACAATGATACTTTATTAACAAACTACAGTGGTATTTATATGAATTGCTGACCAATCAGTAGCCAGGAAATTTACATAGTAACTAACAGACCAATAGTGCACATGCATTTGATTTTAGACTTTGTGTCTTCTGAATGTATAAAATCAGGTGTGTCACGGAAGTGGCGCCATCCTGCTGGCTTGATTTATTGCTAAGAAGCACAGCATGGGAATCTTGGTCCGTGAACGAGGCGTGATGCAGGTGTCACGCGGGTAGTGTGTTGGCGAAACGTGGGAAACTTCACGTGGCACAGTGCCCCCTCCCTTACAGTTGACCAGGGCGTTGCAGAGGGCGTCCCGTCCTTGAAAAATGGAGTGGAGGATTAATGTCCCTGGCAAATATGCTGGTTTCAGGCAGTCGATGGCCACCCAATCTGTCATGTCACGGATGTTGACGAGGAAGGCTTTCTGCTTGCGGTCGATGACCCGGTAGGGGCTCGTGTAAGGCTGGGTTAAAGGCAGTCGAACAGCATCGGTTCTGATGAACATGTGTTGCAGTATGTAGATCCTTGGGGATAAAGGTCTTGTTGGTTGGCTTATAGGATGGGCAGTCAGGGGCGAATTTTCCGAAGATGGTCCGGAATCTGATGATGTTGGGTGAGGTGTTATTGTCAGGGAAGAATTCACCAGGTATCATGAGCGGATCACCATACACCATTCCGGATGCTGACAGGTCAAGGCCCTCTTTAGGTGTGGTCAGAAGGCCGAAGAGGACCCATGGAAGCTGCGAGTACCAGGTTGAGGAGTTGCAGCGAGACATCAGGGCTGCTTTCAAGGTGCGGTGGAACCTCTCGACCATGCCATTGGATTCAGGATGGTAGGCAGTTGTGTGATGCAATGGTTAATCGTCTCTTCATCAGGTTAAGAATGCATCTGGTAAGGTTCAATAATCTTAACACGCCTCCAGTAGTCTATTAAAGCACGGACGAAATCTCAACCCTTCCAACTCTCCTAGGATGAGGTCAAGGAGCAACATCATTATCAACAACCAAACCCAATGGGCATCCTGACAACAAAATTGCCATTATTTCTGTTGCTATCAATAATGACAAAAGCCAAATATGGTTGATTTTAGAGGAATTAATAAAAAGAAATAGGTCTTTATGAGAAATTTACACGAAATTTCCATTTACAAATGACAAAGATAATAACAAAGTCACTAAAACTACCTGAATACTGATAATGCTTAGACAACCAAAAATGGATAGAATGTCAATCGGATAAAAGAGAAGATCGGGATGCATCTGCAAAGAGAATGAAGCAAAGGCAATGAATGACCCATATGGAAGAGGTTCGAGTAAACTTCGAGGAGAAGCTGCCTATACACAGATGTCTCCTCTCTCATTGTTTTCATCTTCACCAGCCCCACTTACCTGGCGTTAGTTAAACATGCCGCCTCTTCTGTTCAGAATCCATAAAAATGAAATATTTCACCGGTTATATGGGCTGCTGGACATCATATCTGGTGATTATTGTTATGTTGCTTTCTATAAGAAACGTTGTAGCAGATCAGTAATGAGTGGCTATATGCCACGGGTCAACCTTACCATCGCCAGCCCATTACTCATAATTACAAACCAAACACCAACAAACACGTCAGAAATACGAGAGAGAGAGAGAAAAAAAATGGCTTTCTTTTCGCGGTACCCGAGCCATCAAGGTTCATTGCTCGTCCATGATACCGACAAATGCACTGAGCTTGGCTCGGGATTAGTCTCGTAAACTGACGCTACAGCGAGAATGGTCACTGACACCAACAAAGGAGAATCACTTTCTCAGATTTATTATAGTTACGTGCAAAAAGTCTTGGTTATCTTTTCATACTTAATAATCCTCAAGAAATCTATGATTTAGTGGAGTATGTATCAAAATTTGATAAGAAAATTCACCAGCTATAAGAACAAAAGTCTTTGCTTACGTCACTGGAGGCACCATAAGGTTTTGGCAGAACGTCCCCAATCGTTCGACTTGCGAAAAGCACCGGCACTCCGCAAGGAAAACCGGCTTCTTCAATGAACCTTAAAATGATGCCGATTTTGTCTTCTGTGGGATCTATTTTGCCCTCCCTAGCCTTTGCAATTTTCAGCTGATCTTTACCAGGTAACCTTCGGAGAACCGCCACTCTTCCGTCACGTAACTTCAGTGAGGCGTTGAAGATACGTCGAGTGAAATTTGATAGCAAACCATTGTCATAAATTAGGCTGACGGTTACGTCACTGCTTATGTGGTAAACATATTCGATTAGAATTTATTTTATTCATTGCTCATGATTATGGAAAAGATGTTTATATTGATTAAAGTGCTTTTAAGTTAGTTAACTGAGAAAGCTTAATTCTAGTAGTGAGTATATTTGCAAACATTTCATGTGGTTTTCAAAATGGGCGACAATGTCTTAATACACTCAACCATGAAGGGAGATGAGAAATGATTCCTAATGAAGTTGTAATTTTCCTGCCAAATACAAATTAGTAACGAACTAAAACACATACATACATACATACATACATACACACACATATATATATATATATATATATATATATATATATATATATATATATATATATATATATGTATGTATGTATGTATGTATGTATGTATGTATGTATATAGACGCAATAGCTTGACTCTGCCTTACATAATGCCACCGTGACATTTCAGAGAAGCAGAACATGACACTCGGGTTCAAGGCAATGTGATTAACTAATGGCTAAATAGACTGGCTATATGATTTAGGTCGTTCACTATAATTAACATTAAAACCTGCAATACAATCATAAACTCAACGATGTTGACTACTGACTTAAAAGTTGAGCAGATTCCAAATCCACATACACAAAACCAAAGGCAAAAAAAAAAAAAAAACAGTTCAAGAAATAGATGAAGAGCAGACAATACACAAGTATAATGAAAATAAGCTTAACATAAAAGGCTGAAATACTTATCACCTACTTAACAAGCCAGACTGACATGAAACACCAAGGAAAAACATGACAGCAGCGAAGAAGAAGAGAGTAGGCTACCTCTTACGCGAACAGTCAAATGAGTCTCTTATTGAAGCCAGCGTATCATTAAGCACTCGCAGATAAACACATCTGAGCGTGGACCCTCGTAGAGAGAAAGAGAGCAAGAGAGGCGCGATTCCCAAACTTTTCGAGGGGGGAACGGGAACGATGAGAACCACTACCACGCGAGGAATTTTAAAAGATAATGAGTAACCTCGAGTGTGCAAATGGTACGCCTGTGGTGGGGAAGGTGCTGAGAATGGAATATGTGTAGGGAGAGCACATGAGCTATCACTAATGAGATGACGAATTCCTCGGAGCCATGCTCGTTTTTAATGGCTTTGTTCCCAAACTTCTCAGCTCATTAACAAAAAAAAAAAAAAAAAAATCCGAGTCTTTCAACTTATATTACTTATCGTTTGACTTGACGTTCACGTTCCCGCTGTCGTAACATCTGCGTATCATGACATTTTCTTTTTTTTATGTAAACAGTTATGAACTTAGTTACGTTAAAAATTCTTGTTCAATGAAATGTCAAGATAAAAGCTATTTTCTCATGTGCACAATTATGTTTATGCTGTTCCTTTAATTGGCTAGCGCTCCCTCTCTCTCTCTCTCTCTCTCTCTCTCTCTCTCTCTCTCTCTGACACTCATAACAGCAGACCGCTGTCTACCTCGATTAGTCCCAAGCATAAACCTTAGCGATTCCCCGCATAAATCTGCCAGCGTAGAACTTCCTCAGCTAGGGCCACTCCCTGGGGTACAAAACATGGGATGGACGGAAGGTGGGTTTTGGGGGAGGGCTGGGCGGGGCACGGGTCACGTGAAGAGAGCAGGGGCTGAAAGTGAAAACGGGCATGCGTGTTTAGGAGGAAAATACCAAAACACTCTGACCATTGATACATGAAACTCGGAGAATCATAACTGGAATGAAATCTCAAAACTCTCTCTCTCTCTCTCTCTCTCTCTCTCTCTACATAACTATTCCTTCTCGCCATTTCAAAACTCTCTCTCTCTCTCTCTCTCTACATATATATATATATATATATATATATATATATATATATATATATATATATATATATATAAATATATATATATATATATATATATATATATATATATATATATATATATTATAAAGAAAGAGTATATATATATATATATATATATATATATATATATATAAACAGAGTAGTATGACGGCCAGTACACACATCATGCTGGGATATATATATATATATATATATAATATATATATATATATATATATATATATATATATATATATATATATACTGTATATATGTGTGTGTGTAGTGTGTGTGTGCTTTCTTTGTGAGAGTAGAGA
>NC_089754.1:2773186-2800686 GCF_040412425.1 Macrobrachium rosenbergii | reverse complement strand
GGACCAGTTGTCTGTTAAGGGGGCTACTACAGCTGAGAAATTCGGGCAGAAACGTCGATAGAATCCTGCCACCCAAAAATCTCTTGTAGCTGTTTTTCTAGTAGGTGCAGCCTTACGGACAATTTCCATTAACGTTTACTGAGCGAGAAAGCCTTTCCAACTTCTTCAAACCCAAGATACTGCACAGTTGCCTTCCCGAACTCAATTCTTCTCTAGGTTGACTGTTAGTCCTGCTTCCTTAGTTTTTTGAAAACTTCCTCAGGATCTTCAGATGTTCTTCCCATGTTGCAGAGTAAATGACTATGTCATCCAGATATACACCTACTCCTTCTATGGATCCTAGCAGTTGATCCATCACTCGTTGAAACGTTACAGGTGCATTCATCAGACCAAATGGCAGAACAGTATACTGGAACAGTCCAAAAGGAGTAATAAAAGCTGACAGCAACTTAGCATTCTCATCTAAGGAATTTGATAGTATCCTTTTCAACAAGTCTATCTTGAGACAAATCCTACTTGCCCAACATTATCAAGTAACTGATCTATAAGAGGCAAGGGGTAATTGTCAGCCACACTGATGGAATTCAGTTTCCTATAATCAGTACACATCCTAAATGAGCCATCCGGTTTCTTCACTAACACACATGGAGAACTGTAGTGACTTGAACTGTCCCATCCATGCTGTAACAAATATTCAATTTCTTTCTTCAAAGATCTCTGATGAGATATGATAGGCGATAAACTCTCTGCTTGAATGGTTCATCTTCTTTGATCTTGATCTCATGCTTGATCAGATCAGTACGCCTAGGTACATCTGCAAATACTTCTGTGAAGCTTCTAATCACTTCGCACAACTCACCACCTTGCTCAACACTCAGATGTTTCAGTTTATCCTCCAAATTTTCCAAAATTGAAGAATTATTCATCTTGCTTTCTGGCTCCCAATTCATATCCATCGTCGCCTCTGTAGTTGAAGTTGTCTGGGTTATTGACACAGTTTCCATTTTGGTTTCAGCATGTTTAAGAAATTTACATGTACCTTCCTTTTCATCTTCGTCTTTCTGTGTTTCAATTACATGAGTTCTGTCACTTAAACCTCTCAATTATCTTGTAAGGACCTTTGAAACTTGTTGAAAGGGGGAAATTTCTTGACAGGTAAAACACTAAATAATTTGTTGACCAAATACTCAAAATTTCTTAGCGGTCTTATCATATCTCTCCTTTTCATTTTCTCTTGACTCAGTTTCAGATTTTCAAAGAGAATTTTCATCTCTTCCAATCTTTTCTCAAGTTCTTACATACTCTCCTTGGACTTCCACTTGATTTTCTTCCCAATTTTCTGCAAGAATTTTCAACGGTCCTCACTTCTCTTACTAAATTCATCTCGTTAGTGAACAACCCATGCTTTCTTGATAAGCATTCCTAATTTCAAATAATATCAGTTGTACACCAACATCCTAGTTCCTGCCTGACTCAGAACAATACTTAGTCAGCATACTTTCAATGTCTGGTGAAACCTTCCAAGGCTCCTTGAGTCTCTGGGTGATATGCAGTGGACAACTGTTGTTTCACTCCTGACAAGTTCATCACATCCTGAAACAGTTTGGAAGTAAAATTGGTTCCTCTATCACTTTGTACAATTTCAGGTATCCCAAACTTTGAGAAAAACTCCACTAGTTTCTCAGCAACTATCTTGGCAGATATGTTTCTAACAGGGATTGCCTCAGATATCTTGTCACAGGACATCAATGTTAACAGATACTCATGACCCTTTCTTCTGCCTTTTGGCAGTGGTCCAACCATCTATAATCACCTTGCTAAAGGGTTCTCCTCTAATCCTATAGGTTGTAGGGGCTTTCTGAATGGAGCCTATTTGGCTTCCAGTTATCTGGCAAGTATGACACTCCTGACAGAACTTGCTAACATCTTTGTGAAGCCCAGGCCAGAAAAAAATATTTCATGGTTTTCTCCACAGTCTTCCTGATTCCTATTCCAGACTCATGAGCTACTGCTACTACTTGCTCTCAATGACGTGGATCAAAATTTGATGATATTCGCCCCATTCAGCATCTCCTGGTATATCTGCAGGTCTATGCTTCCTCATCAGCAAACCTTCCTTCAGATAATAACAGGTAGGAGTTTGTTGCATCTCTTCTTGATCAACAACTCTGAAAAACAACTCAGCTAAGGATACATCCTTTTTCTGTAGGTCCATTAGCTTCTCCCTGGTCACCTGACCAACTTCTGCTGGTTGAGCTCAGTATCTGCTAACTCAGCTACTGTAGTTTCACTGTTACCTTCAAGAACATCTTGACTACTCAGAGTCTCTCTTCAGGACGACAGCTTCTTTCTTGGGAAACCTCTTCTGGTTAACATTAGGGGAAACATCATTTCCTGGAACAATCCCTTCCAAGGTCAAAGATCCTTCTTGGAGTGGGTAACCAGTCTCTTCACTTGCAAAGTCCTCTTCATACCCTGTAGTCACAGCTAGGAAATAGGTGGGGGTTATTCTTCTCCAAATCTACCGTAGGACTAATCAATGGTTTATCTGTCACTATAGGACAAGGAACAAATGGCACACTACCAACTTCATTCCCTAACAGAACATGTGCACCTTCAACAGCCAGTGAGTCCTTACAGCAAATGAAAAACATTTTTTAGTTTTCTGTAAATGAAAACTGTTGTGCCGGCTTTGTCTGTCCGTCCGCACTTTTGTCTGCCTGCCCTCAGATCTTTAAAGCTACTAAGGCTAGATGGCTGCAAATTGGTGTGCTGATTATCCACCAAATTGCAGCCCTCAAGCCTCAGTAGTTTTGATTTTATTTAAGGTTAAATTTAGCCATAATCGTGCTTCTGGCAACGCAACAACGCAGGCCACCACGGCCGGCTGAGAGTTTTATGGGCCGCGGCTCATACAGCATTATACCGAGACCACCGAAAAACAGATCTATTTTTGGTGGCCTTCATTATGCGCGCTACAGAAAACTCGTTTGCGCCGAAGACACTTCGGCGCATTTTTTACTTGTTTACATATGAAGATAAATTCCTTTGTTTAACCCATCGTAACAAAGAGGATTTGAAACAACGTTTGCCAAACGCCCTATGATTCAAGTTGCTTCATCACAAAATGCAAATGCTGGTGCAATATGCGGCGCCCCAGGAAATAAAGGTTCTGTCTCCTTCACTCCTCAAAGCTGCATCGCATCGAGCAGGACATAAGATCAAATATGCTGGGAATGATGGAACGGTTTGACTGGAGAATATTCATGTAAGAAATTATTCATGTATGAAAGGAAAAAGCGACGTGCTCCAGCAAATACGCAGTGTTTCAACCGCTCTCACTTATTCGCTTTCTCTCGTACGGACTCAGAGAGGCACAAACCCTAATCTCTCTCTCTCTCTCTCTCTCTCTCTCTCTCTCTCTCTCTCTCTCTCACTTTGAGTTCACACTAACACATACACACAGGTATTCTTGTGAAAGACATTCTCTCTCTCTCTCTCTCTCTCTCTCTCTCTCTCTCTCTCTCTCTCTCTCTCTCTCTCTCTCTCTCTCTCTCTCGTTGAATTCACGCACACAGCTATTCCCATAAAAGATATTCTCTCTCTCTCTCTCACTTTGAATTCACACACACAGCTATTCTCATAAAAGACATTCTCTCTCCCTCTCTCTCACACTCTGAATTCACACACACGCACACAGCTATTCTCAGCCTTTAGTAGTTCACATAAAACCCATCTGTCAATTTATATTATGCTCACACACATCCTTATATTATACTCTATGAAATAGTTTTACCCATCTGTCAGAATTACCCTGGCGCGTGTATTTATTTAGATCTTCAAGGGATGAACTATTGCCAATGATATATTTTTGCCCGGTTTTAGCTTACAGATAAAGTCGTAATCTGGAAATATTTCATTTGTCAATTTCACTGGAGGAGAAAACTGCTGAGTTTTCAGTGACAAAGAACGTTTGAATCAAAGACAATCACGTTTTGCGCAACAACGAGGAAAAGCTGCCAAGTCGTAGTGCCGCTGATTAAGACCACTTCTGTGAACATGATAGGCACTTTCTTCTCCCTTCAGCGAGGAATAATTACCGGTAAACTTGCTTCTATTTTCTTGCCTTGGTTCCATTTGTTCATCATTCCTCGTTGACTTCCTTCCTTACTGCTGCGATTGTAGCTGGAAGTAGCTGGTTTTAGGGTTATTATGCTTAATTCTGCAAATAAAGTAATTCCTACATATAAGAGAAATCTACTTTTTTATTTCGAATAATTCAGTTTTAAGATACTGTAAAAATTTACAGATATTTATCGTCCCAGGTTTGTTTGAAAATAAACAAGCAGAAATATCGAGATGCATTAATAGGATTTTTTTAAACATGAATGCAGTTTCCAGCAAGGATGTGAGCTGCTTCCTTTGCATTCCCGCAGGAAGTATAAATATTACCAAGAACTTATTTCACTTTCATTTTTCACACTAAAGCAATATCGTAATCCGCTGTAAATCAGTTTTCAGGAAACTAAAAGTGTCCATAAATTATGCACTTCTCATTTCATTCATTTATATCGGTTCACAGGACTTCATAATCTATCATCTGACATCCATATATTTCTCAAATTATATTTTGAAGCTTCAGAAATTTTCTGATGATATTGACATGCTTCTAAAATTTCCCAAAACTCTGGCTACCTTTGGACTTTTCTACGGGAGACAGGAGCAAAACCATCTTTGCTATCTCCTGCGTCGATCATATCTGCTACTCATTTAACATCTTAAGCACTTGTCAAAATATGTCAAGGGGGCGAGCGAGGATAATCCAAACAGCACAAAGCATAACGTAAGAGAAGCTGTCAGGAATTGTAATAGAAGCTGTCAAACGTCTGATGAACTACTCTCCAGAAATGAACTGTGTATTTCCACTCGAGATGCAGGAAAATATGTACCGTCTTGCGCGTGTGTGATCTGTCTTGTGAATGTGAAGGAATATCAATTACCCCTGTAGGGGAATAGAAAAAGTAATTATATGAGAAAGAAAATGACAGAGAAAGAGTGGAAGAGAGAGAGAGAGAGAGAGAGAGAGAGAGAGAGAGAGAGAGAGAGCACATAACTGGGAGGACAAAACATAAAACTGAGGCGAAAAAAGTAATTATATGAGAAAGAAAATGACGGAGAAAGCGTGGAAGAGAGAGAGTTCCTTTTACAGTACCTCCGTTCATATCCTGTTTCTTCTATCTTACTTCCAACCCTCTCCTAACAATTGTTTCATTGTGCAACTGCGAGGCTTTCCTTCTGCTACACCTTTCAAAACTCCTTTACTCTCAATTTTCCTTTCAGCGCTGAATGACCTCACAGGTCCCAGCGCTTGGCGTCAGGTCTAAATCTCATGTTCCTGTATTAACTTCGTGTTTTATTTTCCTTTCTTGGCCGTGAGAAGTCAATTACGACTCGATATCTTCATTTGCAATTTATAAGTATCACAATACAGCACCTCTTATGGAGACGCAACATCTCACATGAGACGTATCTCATTTTCATCTTACAACGCTGCAGCTAAATAAAAATATGTGGAAGAGACGTCCTTTTTTGTTGTCCTGATACAAGTATTATATTATTTGAAGGAGCAGGATGCCACATGGCGTAAATAAACTAAGAGACAGATAGAGATATTTTAATAGATAAAGTGAAGAAACGCTATCGGCTAAATGAGGCACTGAGATTTTTGTTATTTTCTTTCAGACAGAGAATAAAAGATCCAGTTGATTTGTTTTAACACAGCCCAGACTAGAAACCACAGCGACACCACCCCCATCCGCCTCCTCTCCTCTCCTATTCCCCCATTCGTTTTGATATTCCATAAAACGGTCGGAAAATATCTGGCGCTTAGCGGCTGAACCAAGAGAATTTATGGACAAAGGCAAAATGCTGGCAACCTCATGATGACTTTTTAGTGGTGTTATAATTCCATCAAGTCAGCCGAGGCAGTAACTTCGCTAGTTCTCCCGTAATCAGCGCGTCGAATTAAACGTGAATTTGCGAGCCTATTTGCGCCTAATTTCCGCAAAGATGATTTTAGCGACCGCGATCGCACGAATATTTTTTTTTTGTGTTTTTTCCAACGCTAGAGCCGAAGAGTTGCAAATCCATGGAAAAGGGAAAGCAGAAAGAGAATTTTCCAGTCTCGTAGCATATGTTTTCACAAACCTGTTGTCCTGTTTTCATTTCGCATGATTTTTAACTACATCAAGATATTCTTATCCATCCTTTCACTTAGCTCACCCTTTTAACATTCCTACGCATTTCCACATTTCTCACCCTTTCAGTTCTTCGCATAAAATATACGCAACATAACCATTTTCATCTCTATAGCTTCCATGTTCTTCCTTCCATTCCATTTCAAATCCATACTTCACTTCTGTGAAGGGAAGTTGGTGGAACAATTCCTTCAAGTTTTTCAACCTTCCATTCTATATGCGCGACAAATTCCTTCCAAATCTTTTGCACATATCTTGCTACCTTTCTCGCTTCGCCTGTTCTTTGACTCCTATCTTCTCCCAACTGGAATGGATGGAATATAGAGCTTAAGGCCAAAGGCCAAGAACTGGGACCTATGAGGTCATGCAGCGCTGGAAAGGAAAATCAGAGTAGGTAGATTTGAAAGAGGTAACAGGAGGAAAACCTCGCAACTACACTATGAAATAATTGTTAGGAGAGGGTTAAGGATAGCAAATGGAAGAAAGATAATATGAATGGAAGTACAGTAAAAGGAGTGAAAGGGGTTGACCATATTCTGAAATCTTTCCTTCCATATACGCATAAGAATCTTTTGTTTCCATTCTTTCATCATTGAACTTACAATTCTATCCATCAGGGAATTCAGTCACGGACGTTAAGTGAACTGAATACTAAACATAATAGGACTCTATGACCTACCGTACCTACTGAGAGAGAGAGAGAGAGAGAGACTTCTTCATCATTCGTGCCTCGTTTCTAATTTCCTGAACTTGCGGTTTTTATCTCTCTTTTCATAATTATGATAATGAATAGAGGAGAAATTTTCAATACGGTCTTGTATCATCATTCGTGCTTATCTCTGGATGTTATCTTTTTTTAGTGTTTAATATTATCTCTCCCATCCCATTTATTTTCGTCATCATTTGATAGTAATGCTTTCACATGAAATAATCACTTGTTTGGTGGAATCCTTATCAAATTAGCAAACGGACAGGATTACAAACTGCAGCAATAAAGCAAAACACACTTTCGGGAAATCAGTCAAGACATTAAAACAAACATCTCCAGCAATCCACTGATTTTTCAGTTGTCATTTAAAGACGTTTTCCCAACAAGAATCCCGTTCAGATCTCAAAGCAATGGTTCGTTTTAAAACTCTTGGTTTCTCACATTCCACCGTCCTTCACTATGGACTGATCCACACTCGTCTGCTGATTTATTTTCCCTCCTGACATAATTCCATCCCGTTTACTGACGTGTACCAAAAGTTAGTGAAGATGGGAGATCCCTAAATATGGAGATGTACACTTACGATGTTAGCTCATTTCCATTCCCTAATCTTGGGGAAACGGAAACGTGTGGAAAAACCAGGGCACCGAAGGATCCATCTACGCAATTCATCAAAATGGTTTCATCCCATTCTCAAAGTTATGTGATTTTTTGTAACTTACAGAATTGTGAACATTGACAGAATGATCCCGTGCCACCCCTTTCTATTTAGGAAAAGTAACTGTGAATAATCACGACGTTGTTTGTTCAAGAAAACAGTTTGTTTGCGAAGGGAAATATTTCTTCAAAACGACTAACGAGAAATGAAAACGGAGGGACGACAGCATATTCACCATCGATAACTTGGAAACAAAGACATGCGATTGGAACCAAGAAAATATTATCTGTGATTATAGAATAAAAAAGCAAAACAATTAGTGAATAAATGCTAAGCAATTCGGTTTTCTTTTCATAAGAACCACAGTCGTACTTATTCATGTACTCCATGAAAGTTATATATATATATATATATATATATATATATATATATATATATATATATATATATATATATATATATATATATATATATATATATATACAGTATATATATATATATATATGTGTGTGTGTGTGTATGTGAATGT
Source organism: Macrobrachium rosenbergii (assembly GCF_040412425.1). Lineage (NCBI taxonomy): Eukaryota > Metazoa > Arthropoda > Malacostraca > Decapoda > Palaemonidae > Macrobrachium > Macrobrachium rosenbergii. The sequence goes on along the minus strand of NC_089754.1, from coordinate 2,792,533 downwards.
ATAAATATATATATACATATATATATATGTAATATATATATATATATATATATATATATATATATATATATATATATATATATATATATATATATATACATTATATATTTATATGTATACATATATTTATACATATATATATAATATAATATAATATATATATATATATATATATATATATATATATATATATATATATATATAATAAGTCCTCACGTGAAAATGAAAGGAATTGGTACCAAGTCAACTTTTATCCAAAGTCATCTTCATACTAGTTTAGAGAATATATATATGGGTCACAGCCTTAGTGATATGAATATCTTTATTAGTGTGTGTGCCATCTGAAATCTCAAAATTGTAAATGTGTCATTCACAACTTTTCCAGCCATCACCCCAAGATGTGTCAGGGATGTTTTTTGTGTGAATTTGTGATCCTGAATTTTGTGTCTATGCAATTGCAGAAGAATTATGTTATCCTTGAATTTTAATGGTTGCCTCAAATATTTTAATATGAAAGGTATATACTGAAAAATATTTTAGTTTATATATTTATATTGTACGTAGCCTGAAATGAAAATAAATGTTGTTTTTTATACTTGTCTATCAAGAATAACAAACCAGAAATATATACAAAATTATGCTCAATAATATATATTGGACAATCTATATAATATATATATATATATATATAAGAGATATATTATCAGCTGTAGTTGTTTTTAGGAGTTCCTCGTTGCATGACAGATTGTTGGTCGAAGGATATTAGTTCTTTTAGTAATATGAATTTGATATGGTCTTTTTAAGATATTGTTAAAAAGCTTTATTCTTAGGATGCAAGAGTAAAACAAGCTGTTATTTTTTACAAAACAGATAGTTTTGTACTGCATGTAATTACATATTTCCACTAAGTATGTTTTTGTTTTTGAATGAATGTTGTTTATCTTCTTGTTGACTCATTTTATTTTATTGATCTAAAATGACTGAACGATCTAAATTTGTATTACTGTTGAATGGAATTTCCTTTCAATGAGGACTGACTCCACGGACCATTTTTAATAATAATAATAATAATAATAATAATAATAATAATAATAATAATAATAATAATAATAATAATAATAATAATAACAGCTCCAAATAGTTAAGAGCTGGGTTTGGGCATTTGCAGTTTAACTTTTTGTATTTTAGTTTCCATTGATCTAAAATGACTGAACGATCATTTGATATATGAATTTCCTTTCAATGACTCCTTTTTAATAATAATATAATAATAATAATAATAATAATAATATAATATAATATATATATATAACAGAAAGTTATATAGTTTAATTTTTGTATTTTATATATATATATATATATATATATATATATATATATATATATATATATATATATATATATATATGTATGTATTTATGTATATATATACATATATATCATGCGTATCTGGTTCTGTCATTCTCTTATAACATTCTCGCTACCGTGAGATGGCAATATTGTGGAATATATTTTCGTATCTATTATTTATTTGTATTTTCATGGATCACTGGCAGACACCCAACAAGAGAACCAAAGAAAACCAATATCAAGAAACCGGATATGTATGGAAAATGTTGCTGCGTTATTTTTAGGACTGTTACTCAGCGGTCAAATATACCGAATGAAACAGTGTGGAAACTTATTTTTAATAAAATAGACTTTAATCCTGGGAAGTGATTATTTTGTCTGATGCCTCACACTGAGGGACCTGGGGCAACCCGAACGAACTGTAACGTCTGGATCAGTGATTCTCAAATCAGGTGCCACAGACAGTGCCCAGGAAGGGGTGCCGCAAGCTTGGCATGAATTTTGTCTCGGCTAGACCTCCTCAATGAACATTTGTAAAAAATAAAAAAGTTTGCAGAAGTCTTCATATAATTATCATTATCAGTGTGCCTACTCTAATTACGTTTATCTAATTCTTCTGATATGCTTTTTGTTTGTTCAGTATATTTCTGCATGTTAGGTGTGCTGGTTTCGATTTGAGTCTGGATAATAATTTCATTCCCTAAATAAGAAGTTAATTCATGCGATATGGCGGGACGGTGAAGAAGGGGTGCCAAGGTAATAATTACATTAGTTAGGGTGCCATCACTAAAAAGAGATTGAGAACCACTGTACAGTTAGGTTATTCCAGTCTTGTAAAGTATTCCCCTGTGATGATCAATCTAGGTCGACTCCCCTGACTTTGCATATAGGCTCTCTTTTAAATATCGATGGTGAGAATTTCTTTCACCGACCCTGAAGTGTCTTATAACTACATTGGTGTATGTAGCTGGTTTGTTGAACTGGATTCTTGAGTTAACATTATTCTTTCAAAGATTATGCTCATTGATGTAGGTAGCCGGTTTGTTGAATTGGATTCTTGAGTCAGCATTATTCTTTCAAAGATTATTCCAAGTGTAAATATTGACAATGGATATAAGGTGATGTGACGCAAATAGTGGCCAGGGTTTATTGTGCATCTCTGAAAACGATTCACATGATATAATAAAAAAAAATGTTCTCTTTGTGCAATAAGTAAATAAAAATACCGCATTCAATGTATATGAATAATGATATTTCATCCCTCAAGTAAACAGCCACCAGATTAATAAGCTATTGTCAATGAATTTTAATCGGTAATTATTATTTTACATTTTTCTGATCTCTGATTTCAAAACAGTCTTTCTTGCCCAAATTCGACCATCACAACCCACGTCGTTAGGCTTTGCATAAAAATTCCAGCAAGGCAAAAGATGGAAATGAGTATGTGGTTCCCTGAACAGTATAGAATAGCCTTGTTAATTGGTTCCAGCGTCTCCTGGAAAAATTCTCTAATTTCATCCCAGTTTTCGAAAATGGAACGAGGAGGATTTGAATGTCCAGACCAAGCAGGGACTGGTAATTGTCAACAGTAACCCCTTATAATTTCCTCCTTTAATTAACGTGTTGTTCACAAACTTGACGTTCATAAGCAAAATTTATAAGTATCGAAATTAAATGAGTTATTACTTTAAATAGGAAGAAGAAAACTTCATACTAGCTATGTTATATAACGATATGTTTTTAGTAGTTTTCTGTAAAAGAAAACTATTGTGCCGGCTTTGTCTATCCGTCCGCACTGTATTCTGTCCGCACCTTCTGTTCCCTCTCAGATCTTAAAAACTACTGAGGCTGCAGGGCTGAAAACTGGTATGTTGATCATCCACCCTCCAATCATCAAACATACCAAATTGCAGCCCTCTAGCCTCTTTAGTTTTCATTTTATTTAAAGTTAAAGTTAGCCATCTTGCTTCTGGCAACGATATAACATAGGCCACCACCGAACCCGTGGTTAAAATTTCAGGGGCCGCAGTTCATACAGCATTATACCGAGACCACCGAAAGATAGGTCTATTTTCAGTGGTCTTGATTATACGCTGTAGCGGCTGTACAGAAAACTCGATCGCGCCGAAGAAACTTCAACGCATTTTTTACTTATTTATCTCTTCCATTCACAATTTTCAAAGTTCTTACGGAAAACTTACTACAGGAGAACATGTTACTAATGACAGATGGTACCACTTTGGTTCAATTATATTCAATATGTTTACGTAGACTGATACTTCCTGAGAAATAATGAATAGAAATTTCGTGTTGCAGAATTATCATTACAGTTTTGACTATTCTAATTAAAACTGGAATTTGTAATCTTTATTTTGCATATAATATGTCTGAAATAATTTTGTTCATAGATGTACATCCTTCTGAAACTGCACAGAACCCATCAGGAAACCACTCACTTGTTTATTCATCTTTTTTTTTTTTTTTTTTACTCTCGTGTACTTCTAAAAATATTCATAGATTTCTGTTTTAGGAATCTAAATCACAAGATGTGGATTCCACATTGGATATTCGAGTCATAAAAATAGACGGAAAATACACTTCTCAGCCCTGGGATGAGAATTAATGGGTACGTTTCTATACCTTTTACCAGGAATGGTATTCTCCTAAATTGCATTCCTGTGCCTTTGTATTTTCAAGTTTTTTATCAAGCCTTTATCCCTTTTAAACTTTATCCTTCATACACATCATCTCTTTACATGGAATAACATTCTAAGCTAATTTTGACAACTCAAATGTTTCATTTCTGTGTGAAAGTTTTAACAGATGGATCATTCCTTCTCTGGCTTTCGACTGATAAACCATATACAACGTCATGCCTACATCAGAAGCTCAGAAAACATCCAATGTTGTGCGGAATACAGTCTTAAATTTCACGCAGAGGAGAATCTGCGATGAGCGATGAATCTCACGTCGTTAACTATTTTTGTAAGAGAGGGGGGGGCTATATATCACTTTTTATCCAATGAAGAGTAATGCCGTAATGAAGTCTATTCTATAGATTGTTATTTTAATATAGCTATACGAGAAACTGTGGCTTATAAAAACCCTAACAATTTATTTCAAATAGTCGTATCGCCCTGATATAAATTCCGGAATCACCATTATTATAATTTCATTCTCGTGCCGCAAAATACCAAACGTCAAATAATACATTTCTCGGGGATAGGATAATGGACTTGGCTTGGTTTTTCCGGGAAATTAGTAATTTTGAGCTGACGTATTCGGTAAGATTATATGCCGGTTCCATATTCCGTGTTCTCATTTTTACGGATCAAACAATGATTATTCTAGAAATGTATTTTTACGCTGAATAACCAAACGGTGGACAAAACAGTAAAATCTCATTTGGGATGCTGTGATAAAAATAACTCAATGAAAGGTGTATGTTCGTCATATATTGCCTAACCTTATTCATTTCTGGTTCTCCTGGAATACAGTTCTAATCTAAGCAGTTTATGCATTAGTTTGTTTGCATTCCCATGAGAAGTAGCAGAAAGTAAACCTTGTCTGATTAAAATTTCAAGGAACTGATTCCATCCAATTTTCTGGCTTGATAAATATAACGAATCGAATTGAAATTCATCATCTTTGTACTCATCGACCACTTGTAGTTGCTCTCAAGATAATTTCAGCAACAAACCAAGGGCCGAGCTTCACATAAGAGAGAGAGAGAGAGAGAGAGAGAGAGAGAGAGAGAGAGAGAGAGAGAGAGAGAGAGAGAGAGAGAGAGAGAGAATGTCACAGTAGGTGAGTTTTCACCATCTGACCTGCCACTGGATGTGTCTGCTCGAGGAGCAAGAGCCCCTGCTGGCATAAGGCCAGCTGAATCAACAAAAATAACAAGGGTATATGGTTAAGGAGTTTAGAACAATTCGTCAATATCTGAATTAATTCCGCGATCCAAAACATATTATTGAGATGGTTATCAACAATGTGAACAATATATATTATAAAACTCCATCAAATAACAAACAAGTAAATAATGCGCCGAAGTTTCTTCGGCGCAATCGAGTTTTCTGTATAGCCACTACAGCGTATAATCAAGGCCACCGAAAATGGATCTTTCGGTAGTCTCGGTATAATGCGGTATGAGCCGCAACATGAAACTTTAACCACTGCCATTGGTGGCCTGTCCTATATCGTTGCCAGAAGCACGATTATGGCTAATTTTAACCTTAGATAAAATAAAAACTACTGAGGCTAGAGGGCTGCAATTTGGTATGTTTGATGACTGGTGGGTGAACGATCAACATACCAATTTGCAGCCTTCTAGACTCAGTCGTTTTTAAGATCTGAGGGCGGACAGAAAAAGTGCGGACGGACAGACAAAGCCGGCACAAGAGTTTTCTTTCACAGAAAACAAAAAAGGGATTAAAACAGGAAAATAAAACTTCCCTGTCTTAAAAGTATCAAAAAACTTACTGAACCAGATAATTATCTTAAAAAACTGTTAGTTCGATAATTAACGTATACATTTAAATAAAAAGAGAAGAATACTCCATTGTTTGCATAACACCATGAAACGACTGCAGTGAAATTTGTCGGGGAGACTGGCAGACCCATTTCACAAAGACTGGTGGAGCATATTTAATCAGTATGATACGGGCCCAAGAATTCGGGGATTTGGTACATATACAGGACACTGTTCACATAAACTGGAGTGATGCCAAGTTGGTTTTCAAAAGTAGTCGTCCTCGGAAGACGAATATTATCTCAATCAGACATTAACATTCAAACCGAGAATGTGATGCTATTACTGCACAAGCCCAGGTTTTTTTGCCATGTCCCTAAGTTAGGCTATGTTAGGTTGGGTTAAATTAGGTTAGGTTAGATTAGTACCTTAGGTTAGGTTAGATTAGTACCTGTTGCTAATTTGGGTGTGGGAAACATAATGAGATTATTTTCAAGAAAATTCTATGATTAGTTTTTGAGATGAATTATGGCGTCCCGCTTTTTCAGGGAAAGGTCTCGGTACTCGGTTACATCTCGGGAATACGCCGTAAGCGAATGATGAAATGTTCAAGGAAACAGGAGGCCAAATATGGACCTTTGGACTCAGCCTAACCAATTGAGACGTCATATAAGGCAAAACAGGGTCTAAATAAAGCAGTCTATAAGAAGAAATGCGAGAGTTAGCCGACTCTAGTAAAGGAATACGGATCAGTGGGAATGACAGGACTTTGACAGTCGGGCTGCCAAGGAGATTATCTATGCACCCCTTCGCCAACCCCCCAACCCCCTCCCCCTTCCCCGCCTAGGATCACCAACCTATCTTCTTAGAAACAAGGAAACGTGTTGTAAGCGGACAGGAACGTATCATTGTAACAAAATGTGTGTGTGTGTGTGTTTTGTGTGTGTGTGTGTAATGCAAGGGCTGAATAACGGCATGACGATCAAAGGCTGAATGTAGTAGATTGTAAAATTATAGCTAAACTGGACGCAAACAGATTAAAGACTAACGCCTAAATCAATATCGAAGGAACACCTTTGCAGCGCTGAAGGGAGGGCAGCAGAGAATTGTACTACAGCAATTACAGTATTACAGAAATTGTCCATTATAGCTGCTCTGAAGGTAAACGAAGAAAACATCTGATTTTTCTTCACCATGAACTTTGAAAATAATGAATAAATTAGGGTTCCAGATGAGTTTCATGAAGTGACGAAAATACTGTATGATTCCTGTTTCAGTCGTTTATGTACGAATGAAATCCTGAGCGTTAAAATTCCCCTTTCAATGTTCTTGGCGTTAATAACCATGGATCCTTTACAGTTGAGGATTGTAAGCAACAAAAGCATAGTATCATACAGCTCGCAAATGGATGAGGTATGTGCATACGAATTTGAGAGAGCAAAATTTATATATATATATATTGTAACGACTGGTTACAGTAATTCTTTTTTTTTTTTAAATCCAGGTTATGACATATAGCTTTCAAAATGCCATACTACATAGACAAAGCTCGTCTAAGAGCAGGAATACCAGTGACACAATTCAATGGAAGCACTCAAAGGGATAATTGATAGTCATTAACGTAATATTTAGGAATTTATTACACAGTTTAAACATTTAACAGGTCCCCGAATAACTGAATAAAGGGACAGAAAAAACTCATTCACCTACAATGCACAGTCACTACCTTCAATCACCTCATTCACGCTAACTCCACCGATCTATCATACGATAGATAAAGAAACAGGTTAGAGAAAAAGGAAGAAACGAAACTGTCACACAACAACGTAATTCTCTCACATACGACAGGAAGAGACACAGGAGGGGAAGAGAACCTTAATCCTAATATTTACAAACTCGAAATTAAACATATTTACAATTAGGTTAAAGCTATTTCCTTCGCTTAAATTATCCTAATTGACACCAACACCGATGAATCTTGACAAATACAGCCGTCGGGTAGCAAGCACAGGACTGTCTCAATAGTCGCGAAGATGTTGACCGTAGAACAGGGGTCGTCTTTTATAAATACAAAAACTGATAATTCACGGAAGGCACGCTTACCCTTCTTCGTGACCAAAAGGCCTCCTAACGGCCCCGAAAGACTCGACACGGCAGGGAGACAGAGCCACAGTAGGTAGAGAGGCGGTGCAGCAGAGAGGCGGTGCAGTAATGTATAGAGAGGCGTTGCAGCAGAGAGGCAGTACAACAGAGGGCAGGATGTTCCCCATCAACACCCGCAGGAGACGTACATATTTCTGGATATGTCACCCAAAAGGACAGGATGGCTTCTTGTGATATCTTGACAAAGAGCCACCAGCAGCAATAAGGCGCCCAATGACACGCCCTCAAAAGTCCGCCACAACAACAGACACAAGACAGGTCGCCACAGGAATACACTGCCACAGATGCCGTTATCGGTCGAGTTCTTTCCTATAAGGAGCCGAGTACCGAAATCCCCTTAAAGCACACCCAGTGTCCATAAAACACCTTCGTTGGGAGAAAACGAAGGCTCAAAACCATCCAGAGCTTGTACATGCAAAGAAAAAGAAACTTCATGGGCGAGGTATCAATTACAAACTAACAAACCCTTGGTGGGAGCGAAAAGACTCTATCCAGCTATTCGAGGCTCGAGAGAAAAACGAAAATAAATGAAAACTTGGAAAGAACTGAACAAATATTTACGTTAATTACGTTAATAAAGTTACAAATATAATACTATATATATATAGTATATATATATATATATATATATATATATATATATATATATATATATATATATATATATATATGCATGTTATTGTAAATGGTATTGGAAAATGGTATGGCAAAAAGACTGGCATATTAAATCGCTAAATTCGGAATGCGCTCGTAAGATCCTGGAGATATCTTATTTTGTTAACAAAATTTAAACTGTGGGAATAAATTGGATAAAAATTTCACAAATGTAAAATCTTATCTATCCCATCCCCCGTCCCCCTCTGAAAATTAAACCTTAATATTCTGGTAGTTATGAAACGGTAACTACCATCACACCTACAGAATAATCTTGCCCTCGCCTAGAGTTGAAAGGTTCGAGGCATAGCAGATATTCCTCATAAGCTCTTGTAATTCTTTTGGTCACAGGTCCTATGGAATCCTTATTAATTTAGATCAAGGTTAAGCCACTGAACAGAAAAAGAAATTCCATAAAGATTGAATTCATATAATAGCCTTGTTCTCTCCGTATGGTTAAAAATATACAGCGCTCTTCAGTTACAACGTTCAGTCGAAGAAAATTATCCTTTGCTACAACAGGATACGGGAGAATATCATCACCCCGATTCTAGGGTTTGAGAAAGAGAATTCATGTTTAAATACGTGAATGAAAGATCAGCTGTTACGGAACACAGCGGATGATGTTATGCCTTGAATATTCAGGCTTGCTACAAGCACACCTGAATATGCAACGCATATTTTTTCTGCTTTCTTTCCCTGCATCAGAATTGATAATCTAACGCAATTTTCACATTCATATTACGTGGAGTTGCCAAACGCGTTATCATCATTTGACCTTTTGGCGGTTCGGATTGCACAGTATAGCGGACTCCAGGCTCTGCAAATACACAACAAAACTGTTTCTGAAAAATTCTTTTGGGATGGGGGAATACCTGTCTTACACTTTATCAAGGTGCATTGTTCCTCGCTGAGTGAGCGGGTTCCGTTCTCAGCTACCATTCCGTTGGTCGCGAGTTCGAATCTTCGACCGACCAGTGAAGAACAAGAGGAATTTGTTTCTGGTGATAGAAATTCATTTCTCGCTATAATGTGGTTCGGATTCCACAATAAGCTGTAGGTCCCGTTGCTAAGTAACCAATTGGTTCTTAGCCACGTAAAAATAAATCTAATCCTTCGGGCCAGCCCTAGGAGAGCTGTTAATCAGCTCAGTGGTCTTGTTAAACTAACATATACTTAACTTATCAAGGTGCACTGTCTATTTGAAATGTTTCAACCTTTCTTGGCTCAATTAAATTTTCGTAATTTTCATTGTTTATTTATATAATAAAAGTAATGTATCCCCGGTGAGGCTTGTATATTTTTGTACTGCATTATCTCAGAAATATGACTTTACAGATTAGTAATATTTGTATTTTGATGCAGGTTTCAATTATTTCTAATATCATACTCAATACCACAGTTCGTAGTTTTACCTATGTTAACTTCTGATCAAAAAGGGAAAGAATAAATAGTATAAAATTGAACTCACAAGATCTCTATGACGGCAAAGCTAAGGTGATTCACTAATCAAACAGAAAAGTTCCGCAAAAAAGTAAAGTTATATAAAACAATATTTAATTACTGGCATATTTATAGTTACTAGATAACAGACAAACAAGCTCCCACCGAGCATTCAGCTGACAGACACATACAGACGGAATATACAGACAGAACTGAACTGAACTGTATACAGAATTTATGCCAAAGGCCAAGCACTGGGACCTATGAGGTCATTCAGCGCTGACACGGAAACTGACACTAAAAGGTTTGAAAGGTTAGGTAACAGGAGGAAAACCTCAGAGCAGTTGCACGATGAATCAATTGTTAGGAGAGGGTGGAAAGTAAGATGGAAAAAAGAGAATATGAAAGGAGGTACAGTAAAAGGAACGAAAGGAGTTGCAGCTAGGGGCCTACGGAAGGCACGCTGCGAAGAATCTTAAGTAATACCTACAGTGCACCGCATGAGGTGCACTGTCGGCACTACACCCCAGAATTTAATTGAAAGGTAAATGATTTAACAATAATTAGCTAAATCAGCCTGACCAATTTACGAAAACAGTCATTATTAATCGTTGGCTATGAATTCATTCACATTCGAGATTTAATCTAAACCCATAAAGTATTAATAATTCTATGGAACCTTTTGGTATTCAGAGTAGGGGAAGAACACATGAAACATGAAAAGAGAAATCTCGAGGGTTTTACCAAAATGAAATCTTCTTTAATTGCGACGTGACATGCAAGCTCTGCCTTGAACCTTATAAGAATGATTTTTTTCATACATCAAGATCCTTTATCCTGTAACACCTACTGTGCCACTTTAACGATAAAAAATGCGAAAGTGAAATTTCAATACATTTTTATAATTGCATTTTAATACATTTTATCAATTTGTTAATTTATTAATTTATTATTTTCTCTTTTAACACATTTTTATAATTGCATTTTAATACATCTTTATCAATTGATTAATTTATTATTTTTCTCTTTTAATAAGCGGAGTCTTTTCTTTCTGTGTTTTCCTTTACTTCCTCTTGCTTCTTCCTCCTAATGAACACCTTAATCATATTCTTTGGAAGCTTCTTGAATTTCAAGTCAATGGCCTGTGTGAGCTTGTTCCATATGCACAGGTTTCATGTACTGAATAATAATAATAATAATAATAATAATAATAATAATAATAATAATAATAATAATAATAATAATAATAATAATAATAATAATAATAATAATAAAAGAAACTTGGAGATAAAAGCGTTTATTCCCAGTTTTTAAAAGTAATTTCACGGGTTTTAATTATCTACCGCAGTTATATTCGGTATCTATGCATTCAAAATATTTTCTAAATGCTATCTCACATTTCAGGGCTTCTTCCTTTTTCCCTTTATAAAAGGTTTTAATCAAGAGCATTTATCCTTTCATCTTTTACTGTAATATACAGCACATATTGCCCAACTGGGAGGGGTACCTTTTGTATATTTATAATTTTGGACACTGAGACAGAACAATAAGAATGACTATTCCCTCTCTCCAGTGTAACACCCATTAGGCTGCCCTTTTGCCTACCATACTCTAATTATTATTTCTCTAATTATTATTATTCTTCGGAAGATGAACCCTATTCATATGGAACAAACCCGCAGGGGCCATTTTCTTGATATTCAAATTTCCAAAGAAATAACCAAAGGTAATGGGAAACACAGAGAGAAGAGATCACTTATTTAGAAGAGATCACTTATTTAAAAAAGAGAAAATAAATTAACAAATTAATACACAAATAGAAAAATGTTGGCAAATTATTAAGATACAAAGAGAATTGTGTTAGGGCAGTAATGCACTGCACCTTCGCTTGAACTTCTGAAGAAGAAGTTCCAATTGCACGACATCCTCCTCAGGGAGTCTGTTCCACAGTCCTTCGGTGTGAGGGACCTCTGGAACTGAGAAGTTCGACAGCGAGACACATTTACTAAGGAACTGGAAAATACCCACAATGTTTAGTTTGTAAAGCGTTTCTTCACCTCTGTTGACAAGCTCGTACAATTTCTCCCCACTTTGACTTCTTGAAATGCATCCGAAGTTCCACTTCGCTCTTAAATTCCGACCATCCCTCTCATTCTGGTTATGTGAATTGGGCAAGATTAGCGTGGGGTGAAATAATCACGGACATGTGTACCTGAAAAACTGCTTAACACCGGACTAGTTACGGGCTAAGTTAGTCTAGTGAACGCGACTTATAATTAAAACACTATCTATCTACATGGACATAAAATCTATTATTGAATAACCACTATGACTGTGACGCGACTAATAAAACACTTTTTGTATCTACATGGAAATAAAATCTCTTATTGGATAACCACTACGACTGTGAGGAAGCATCAGAAAACGCTGCAAGTACCCACTTCCGTTTTAGCATTCACAAACTCCTTAGAGCCAAAGGTGTATTGGAGAGAACTGACAAATTTAACCACAAACCCAAACCCATTTTGAGCTCAAAAGCTCTACAGATCAAAATCCATTGATTTAAGTGCCACACCACTTTGTACTGAAGTGCTTTACATAGAGGTTATCTGGACGTATCGGAAATATTACAAGGGGCTGCTCACTACATTCTCTGCTATTTCAACAAAATCAGTGTAGTGGTACAGCCAGGTTGTTAATCCGGTTATACAGGGGCCATTGGTGCCTATTTGTGGAGGAATTTGAGATGAGCACAAATATGAATAATCAAGTTAAATCATCTGCTTCGGAAAATGTTCCAAAATGTTCCAAAATACGGCCGATGGAAACGTATTTATATGTTAAAACCGTTCATGCTTTAATGCTATTTTTCAAACAGTCAAGCGGCCCCCCCCCCACCCCGCTATTTAATTATGATTTGCTTAATTGATTGTGGTGTTCATGCCGCTGCTTTTGTTTGCTGGGTTTCCTAAGGTGCTAGCTATATTCATCGCCCTTTTACAGGATGGTAACTAAATAACCAGTGTTCTGAAACACTGAGTTATACTGCTCTAAAATGGAAAACTGCAGTGTCTGCAAAATTTTCCAAATTGAGATATGCCACCTATTGGGCTCGTGAAACACAAAATACACAATTACTGCAGTTTCAGAATGATTCTTCAATGCTTTCCACGAGTATTTAGGGGGTCCCATTTGCAGTGTCTGCAAAATCAGTAGTAAGGCAAGGGAGCATCTACCATTTTTCTCAGTTTTTGTATTTTTGCTGATACTGCAGTCTTCCATTTTAAGGCAGTATACCACAGTGATTGAAAAGTTTCCTACTTTTGCTTGGAGGGTATGCCTTAATACACATCCCACCCTACTGGTGATTTTGGTTCAAGTTACCTAGCAAATCTTTCACAGAAATTACCTGCTCATCTATTTCTGTTCGTCACTAATTACTAATTCAGTTTTTACTCATTGTTGCTCCTCATGAATTCTGTAGATTCCAATGTTATTTATTGTTGCTATATGCATACAACAATCTTTTACTTATTTCCTGTTCTTCGATTTTTGCCATTTCTTGTGCATGCGGACATTCAATGATGTAAAGAGGTGTGGTCCAATTTCGTGTATTCTTGGCCGTTAAAGATCAGTAAAAAAAAAAAAAAAAACTAATGATGAAACTACCAAAATTCTACGATCTGCTGATACATAACAATCAAGTAAATAATCACTGTGTAACTGGAGTCTGGAAACTAAATTCTCTCTCTCTCTCTCTCTCTCTCTCTCTCTGTCGAAAGAAGCAAGAACCTACACACACACACACACACACACACGCACTCTCTCTCTCTCTCTCTCTCTCTCTCTCTTTCTCTCTCTCTCTCTCTCTCTCAAAAGATCAAGTACATTCTCTCTCTCTCTTTCTCGAAAAAAGCTAATACTCTCCCTCTCTTGAAAAAGAGCAAGAATAAACACACTCACTCTTAAGGAAAACGAGCAAGAACACACTCTCTCTTTCTCTCTCTCTCTCTCTCTCTCTCTCTCTCTCTCTCTCTCTCTCTCTCTCTCTCTCACTTGATGGCATGTCAAGGCTCTGCTGATGGGTTTCTTCGATTTTCAATTTCTTGCCTTTTGTTACTGTGAATTTATCTGACCTATCACATCACGTATATAATTCATGACCCTAATTCCGTTTTCAGAATTTCCTGACGAAGCAGAACAGAGTTCAGTAAATTAAGTTGGTGTCACATAATCAGTATTTAGAGCCCGACCGGTGGTGGTAGTCGTGAACTTAAACACTTTAGTAATAATGAAAGGTAATATGAAAAGAGTAGAGAGAGAGAGAGAGAGAGAGAGAGAGAGAGAGAGAGAGAGAGAGAGAGAGAGAGAGAGAGAGAGAGAGAGAGAGAGAATGGATCCCAACTGGTGATAGTCGTGAACTTAAAACACTTTAGTAATAATAAAAGGTAATATGAAAAGAGGAGAGAGAGAGAGAGAGAGAGAGAGAGAGAGAGAGAGAGAGAGAGAGAGAGAGAGAGAGAGAGAGAGAGAGAATGGATCCCAACCGGTGATAGTCGTGAACTAAAAACACTTTTTTAATAATAAAAGGTAATATGAAAAGAGAGAGAGAGAGAGAGAGAGAGAGAGAGAGAGAGAGAGAGAGAGAGAGAGAGAGAAATTGGATACTGATATTACAGCGAATGGTTAAACACTTTTGTGATAATAAAAGGTAATATGAAGAGAGAGAGAGAGAGAGAGAGAGAGAGAGAGAGAGAGAGAGAGAGAGAGAAAGTAATTGAATACTGATATGATAAAGGAACGTTGTTACTACTGTAATTATTCCACCTTCTGTAATTAAGCGTAATGACGAGTCACACCCTAAAATTCATTTGTCATTAAGTTAATTACAGTAGACTTCTACTGGATCTTGCACAAAAAAAAGGGGTAATCTTTTCGGCTAAATGAATCACAAATATACTCCACTGGAATTGATAGGAAGAAATATCAATGACAAAAGAAATATATCTGCATACTAAAACCATGTCTTAGTAAAATCTTTGATTCGAATTCAAAATAAGATGTTTTATATTACAAAAAAATTCGTAATCATATAAGAATATCTGTTTTCTAAGTAGGCTAATCAATGCTAATGTTAAAATATCATCATTCTGCAGACATCAGAAAAATATCAAATTTCATACCTCTAAATACGAGTAAAGAAAAGTATCAGAAACCTTCGCGAACTGTCACACAAAATCAGAAGAAATATATATTTTGATCGCATAAACATGGCAGATTCAAACTAGATGTTTCATAATTCATAAAAAGATCGTCAAATATTCGGAAAGAATACTTTGGAAGAAGACATTTACATAAAAATGTCCATTTCTCAAGAATTCCTATGGACGTCTCCAATGCAATTTACCGTTTTGTTCGCTAACCTCATTACTGAGGCCTTTGTCCCCCAATTCCACCACCCACTTCAGTTCCTGAACTGAGCTCGCCTTCTGTTATTTGTGATAATGGTGGAGCATATTGGTTGCTTGTTGCAATGCTTTTTTTTTGGGGCAATATTCTTTTTAAAGTCTTCCTTAACTACAGAGGTGATAAGAGTGAAGTTACGATTTGCAGATATTTTGTTATACCATTATAAGGATACCTCCCCTATTATCTGGTCGCCAGAATATTCACTGAATCTTTATCTTTTAAAACAAGATGGTTCATTAATCTTGATTTACAGCAGTAGCAGTAAATATCTTGCTTGTCAGTTTTCCCTGAATTAACTAATAAAGCAAATCCTTTCCATGCATGTCCATCTTTCAAAAAGTAACAAAGATATCTCCATTTGCACATCTCTCCACTACTCCCCATTCACATTTTGCTGACAGGCTTCGTTGATGGACTGCCAAGTACGCAAAATCTATCAGACCTTTTTCTATAAAACTATAGCAAGGTCTTCCCACCAGTCCTAGTGATGCCAGTGGCCATAAAATGTAATGTAAAATGGGTTGTAATGAAACTTTGATGAACTATACAACCTTGCCCCAGTTTTCAGATTTTGCACAGCTGTTTTTTATATGTGAAATTTTAGCTTATAGTCTGATTTTCCTTCGCTTTGTGTTTGCTTCTATTTTTTGGTATGTTGATCATCCACCCTCCAATCGTCAAGCATACCAAATTGCAGCCTTCTATTCACAGTAGTTTTTATTTTATTTAAGGTTAAAGTTAGCCATAACCGTGCTTCTGGTAACGATATAGGATAGTCCACCACCGGGCCATGGTTAAAGATTCATGGGCCGCGGCTCAAGCAGCGTTGTACCGAGACCACCGAAAGGTAGATCTGTTTTCGGTGGCCTTGATTATAAGCTGTCCAGAAAATACGATTGCACCGAAGAAACGTCGGCGCATTTTTTCCTTTTTTTTTATCATTATCATCAGCCGAACCTAATTCGTAAACTAAACAAATTTGCAGCCTTCGGTATAAAAGTGTCCCCTTTCACAGTAACAATTTACTGTAACGGTATCGAGGGTTTTATTTTTTCCTTTATAAAATGATGCTGCTTCAGGACATACTACTCTTTGCAAGAACGTTCTCCTGCGGTTGGCAATTCTCCATTTCAGTATTTCCCTCATTTTAATGGCACCACCAACCTTTTTTTTTTTTTTCTTCTTTTTTTTTTGTCTTGGTGATCATTGGTTTGCATTAGAGGAGCCTGTCCTTCTCCCATTTTTCTTTTCTGTAGGACTCCACTCATCACAGATCTCCCTTAAGCCCTATGTTAGTGGAATGGAATATAGAGTTAGGCCAAAAAGCGCTGGAAAGGATATTGTGAGTAAGCAGGTTCGAAAGGTGCAACAGGAGTAAAACCTCAAAGCAGTTGGACTCTGAAATAATTATTAGGAGAGGATGGATAGCAAGATGGAAGGAAGATAATATGAATGGAGGTACAGTAAAAGGAGTGAAAGGAGTTGCAGCTAGGGGCCGAAGGGACGCTGCAAAGAACCTTTAGCAATGCCTACGGTGCATCCCGTGAGGTGCACTGACGGCACTAACCCCCTGCGGGGCCCTGTGTTAGTGATAATATTTTTAGGACAAGGATTATTAAAGTGAATTTGCATATTTCATTATATCCTGTAAACAAGACGATATTACGTTAAAGGGAATATCCTTTATATGTTCAGTCTCTTCATGAATAATCGGTAATGCTGCAAAGGATACCATATGGTTGTATGTAGCTGCGCAAGATGTATCTGCGTTCGCACGTGTCAGCTCTGACAGGACATAAGTAAATATGGATTATTTGACAGAGAATGACTTTACAAACGTAGTGAGAACATCAGTGATTTGCATGTGCAAGTATATACCTAGCAATAAAATTAATGTTCCAGATATAGATCGGATTACCGATAGCAAAGTCGCAAAATATTAAGGACGTCAGGAAATTTTCCAGAAGTGTAGAACTGCCTCGTATATCCCTCCGCCTTTCGAGAGGAATAGCCTTCGCTGTCGTTCGGATTAAGCCCAAACATTTTTCTCGCAAAATTCTCTCTCGTTTTTCAGATTTGGCCAGATATATAGTTTTAGGATTCGGCGTTGCCTGTCCTATCGGTCTCTGCATTGAAGTAAAATGGATGTGTGTGTGTGTGTATATATATATATGTGTGTGTATATATATATATATATATATATATATATATATATATATATATATATATATATATATATATATATATATATATATATATATTACTATTTATTTAGGTATATTTTCTCTTAGGCAATTGCTATTGAAGTGAGTAGCACTGTTTGCAGATACTATCCTCTTATTAAAAACTGAATCAATATACGCACTTCTTTTTCTCTTCTGGCAAGCTTCTCAGGAATAAGATTCTTTCCATTTACTTTTTCTTTTTCTAGCCGACGGCGTCATCAGGACTGCATTACAAAATGACAGACAAGGTTTTTATTGCTGCAAGTAGACATTAGAATTTCAAACATGTCACTGGGGTGCTGAATTTCTGTTGGTTGGCAGGTCTCATTCTCTCGCTGGCGGTCTGGGCGGCAGCATGCGCATTCCTGGTGCTCCAGGAAGTGTCTTATGCCACAGAATGCAGCCAAGGGCGTGGGTAAGGGCGTGATTCCCATCTCTGGCCGACAGTCTTGATTTGCTTTTTTGTCGGTAGTTGTGTCCAGAGGATTTCTGTCGCTCATGTCTCCCCTCTGAGTCTCACGGATGTCCTGTGGTTTCCCCGAAGAAGGGAAGATGAAGTCTGTGTTCCTGTGTATTAAAGTCTACTTAAATATAAGGACAGTTTTGGGGAAACAATATTCAAGCCTACTAACGTATAGGGGCCATTTTAGGGAAATAACATTCAAGTCTACTGAAGTATAGGGCCAATTTTAGGGAAATGATATTCAAGTCTACTAAAGTATAGGGGCAATTTTAGGGAAATGATATTCAAGTCTACTAAAGTATAGGGGCGATTTTAAGGAAATGATATTAAAGTCTACTAAAGTATAGGGGTGATTTTAGGAAATGATATTTAAGTCTACTAAAGCATAGGGGCAATTTTAGGAAATGACATTCAAGTCTAAAAAGTACAGGGTCAATTTTAGGAAATGGTATTCAAGTCTAAAAAGTATAGGGCGATTTTAGGGAAATGACATTCAAGTCTACTCAAGCATAAAATTATATTCAAGTCTACTAAAGCATAGGGGCGATTTTAGGAAATAATATTCAAGTCTACAAAAGTATAGGGGCGATTTTAAGGAAATAATATTCAAGCCTACTAAAGAATAGGGGCGATTTTAGGAAAAACAAGTCTAAAAATTAGGGCAAGTACAAGATACCAAAGAATAGGGGTAATTTTAGGAAACAATATTCAAATATACTAAAGTATAGGGGCAATCTTAGGGAAACAATATTCAAGTCTACTAAAGTATAGGGGCAATCTTAGGGAAACAATATTTAAGTCTACTAAAGTATAGGGTCAATTTTAGGGAAACAATATTCAAGTACACCAAAGCACAGGGACGATTTTTGGGGAAATGATATGCAAATCTGCTAAAGCATAAAGTCACTTTTAATTTCTTGTTTCTCCTTGCTGGTCGCGAGTAGCATGAAATACACAGCTGGCGGAAATTTAAGTGGCCTGAGAACGGAGATAGAAAAAACCATACACCAACTACTTCTTAAAAGAAATAAAATGGGGTCAGTAGATTCTACACATCTTGAAAAACGGAGACATGTCCTACACAAAAATAAACAAAAGAATATAACATC
>NC_089754.1:2735515-2772686 GCF_040412425.1 Macrobrachium rosenbergii | reverse complement strand
TCAAGCATCCATCTTCTATTTCCCATCATGGCCATCAGTTTGAAATCCCGCTGCACATTACCTGATCAAGCTCCTGCTAAATAAGGGCCTGGTAGTTGGATCTCTTGACATGCTGTCTCAATGAGTCTCTACAAGGTGGAAGGACGCTCATGTCTGTGCCATTGCTTGACTGGAAGAGGGTTTTATCTTTGCTTTGAAACGTTGCACAAACTGCGCAAAGAGTGTTGATGTTAGTGGATTTGGTGTACGTTTCTGGTAGAGAAGGCAGACAAAGTGTTCCCAAACTGTCAAAGATGGCTGGGTATTTCAGGTGATCACCCAAGTGCATTGGCTTTTCGAAGAACTCAGTGTTCTTTCAGTGTTTTCAATGGAATCTCACTCGCTTTTCCCATGAAAAGTACTTGTGGGAAATCACTGCCACTGAAGGCATGTAATGCTGCTGTAATGCAGCACACATGCCCTCTCTAAGGATGTGACACTTTCTGTACTTCAGTGAGGTGCCTTTTGTTACCTACTCCAGTATCGAATAGGATCTGCTGCTTTATGCTCTCCCCCATGTATGAAGAAATCTCCAGCCTGCAGCTTTCCTGCATATCTGTCTGTATCCATTCCTTGAAGAAGAATTCGATCAACTGCCCTTTATTTCTGTCATTTGACATGAACATTTCCAATCTCTCGGCACCTTGGTGTTGGGTCCTTTGATTAGGTGAGCCTTTGAGGGTTCCCCTCCTGTCTTTCAATCGACTTGATGGATGCTCCGTGAGCTTCTCCACAGAAGCAATGAAAACACACTCCTTGCCAGTAGTCTGAATGTCTGAGGAAGAGTCATCCAGAGGGTGTAACAACACATTTCCATCAAATAATAACAATTGGTTTTCTTGGGTTTTCAGCCCGTGAAGTCCTGTTCGATGGCATGCATCAATGCTTATTTATTGTTTTGCAGGCACACCATCAAATGTCGCCATTGATGGGAACTTGTATTAAAGGATAGCTGAGTACTTTCTCCATGCTGAGTTTGTGCTTCATTGAAAATGGTAACAGCATTTGGGCAAACACATTTCGTTCTGCAGTTATCTATCTAGTCTTTTGGACTTTCAGTTACTTTCACTGACTTAGCCATGTTTGAAAATGTTTTTAAGGTTTTTGCTTTTATACAAGGTCATAACTCTTTGTGTTTCCAGCCAATCTCCTCTCTTCTAAGATATCATGTGTGCTTCTTTTCCCAACTGTTGGTTTGAAGATCTTCTTCAATTGCACACTTGGAATAGGGCACCGGAAGACAAACAGTAAATTACCTCTTTGATATCTACTTCAAATGATTTAATGAAATTCTGCATGCTTTGGGTAACTTTCTTGACTTTTTTACTTTGACTAATATTGGATGGGCGTAGGTCCTTGTGTGAGGAACTCTCCTGACTGTCATGTCAAGTAATTCAGTGTAATTGATAGTAAGCTGCCCTTACATGACAGTCACAGGACCATCTATAGTAAAGCTGACTGGTTCCCTACAAGAGCCCACTATTCCACCCATACGATTTTTGCATGTTTGATCATTTGCTCCATGGTAATATCTACCATGTTTCTTGATGATGGGACATCAGACCTACTAACACTAAATCATTTTGCCTCAAGTTCATGGCACAGGGTGAGTTTCTGAAAGGTTCAGCATTGAGAGTAAATACACAGTAACGCATATCTGGCATAGATTTTGATGGTCATAGCTGAAGAACAAAGTGCATATTTTGAAGACTTGCAGGTGAGGTCAAAGCAGTTCTCTTTGTTGCCCGTTGGAATTGCAGTATGTGCCACTCTATCCATGTAGTTCATCCAGTGCGCAGCAGTCTTACCCAGTTCTCCGCAGCCAGCTGCCTCTTGGAACTCTGAACTTTGACAAGAGAGCCATGCAGCCAGGATTTTCCTGTGCCCTTTTCAAGTTTTCCTTGCATGGTGTCTCAAGCTTCATCAGAAAGGACATCATGGGCATCGGGACCCTAAATTCATAGGCTTGCTTTTATGCATTACCTTCTCTATTGACCATCCAGATTCTATGAGAATTTCCTTAAATCCTGCCTAAATTCAAGGGCATCCATGAGCTTTCCAATAGCAGAAGGATTCTGTCTTTTCATTATGGTATATGCTTTCATTAACTGCCAAGTCCAAAAGTCACAATCTATACATCTTCTCTTGATGCAGACTGAGACAGCCTCAGAATATGCTGGACAGTAAACATATTCATTTACTGAAGCAAAGATGGGTTGCAAGAAAGTCAGCTGTTGATTGTTTGTTACTATTAGTTTTGAGCTTTGGTTCCTGCAAGAGACCCAGCCAGCCCATGGAGCATGGATTTGTTGAAGCCATATTCCTGAAGCTCTTGCAAACACCCAGAACATATCAGAAGACTTTGCTGCAAACTCTACTTGAGATTCAGGCACTTGGGTGCATGATAGTGTCAAGTTTGGTTCACAGCTTTATTTTCAAAAGCTGGTTCCACGATGGTTTTGTGTCACTGTGTACAGAACCAACTGCTTTGTCTAAACATTGTTTTCAGATTTTGTAATTTGTACAATCACTGCTTGTTTCTTGTAGTATCCCATAGGTATTGTGGGTGGTTCCACTGCCAGGAGTTTCATCCTATAGATCAAAGTTATGTCCCAACATTTAGGTGTGTGACTATGTTAGTGTCTGTGTCAGTTGTGGGTGGGATCAATGGGTTCTCAAGTCAATACTTCTGCATATTTCACTTTCGAACTCAAGCACTCTGGAGTATGATGCACAGGGACCAGAAGCAACTGATCATGGTGACTATGACACACTACAAGTAATATGTCGCAAAGGTCATGATGAGGAGGAGGTGCTTTCACATCATCCACTTCACCTGTTACTGCATAGCAAGATCATTTTGCAAGTTACATAATTAACCTCTGCTTTCCTAGCACTAAACAAGCCCTAGACTTTTACTGACCTTTTCTTGCCAAGCAGTGACTCTCGAAAATCTAGACACCTGAAGTCAGGCACAGTTTGTTTTCAACAGCACACTTGCAAGAGGGGACCAGTGTACTTCTTGGGATTGTTTGTGAGCTGTCATAATCGCTTGCCTTAAGATTAAAGCAGACTCTTCCTAACCTTTTAGACCCAAGCCTTAATTTCAAAAGCAGACTCAATGACACTGACCCTTCTAATCCTAGGAATAAACAACTCACTTTTTGAAGTTTGGTTGCCAGAATGAATTTCATTACCAAAGCATTTGATTAACCTGAATTTTCAGTTTGTAAGTTTATAGTCTGGATTGGTAAAAATCTGGATAATGCTCAAGCATGAACTGGAGGTAGTGTTCTTGAAACATTGTCATATGCTCAACATTTAAGTCCTTGATAATGCTTTTATTCACTTAGTTTGCCAGATGAGAAAAGCTGCATCATGAGCGGCCTGCAGTTTCACATTTGACATGGTAGTCTTACTTTTCTTTCGTCACTGCCAGTCAAATTTCTGTTCATGATAATAAGCCTCTTGATACACAAATCACATCCTGCAGTCTATGGAGAGGTTCTTCTTACCATTTTTGATAGACTTTTCAGCCCCTTCGTCACACATTCTACTACGCCCTTCATACTGCATTTTTTCTTTATCCTGCAAAGGTTACATATTCATCGTCAGGAGAGAACTTTTCGGCTGTCTGCACGTGGATGGGTCGATTGGCCGGCCATTTAGGGAATTTATTTCTGGTGATGAAATTCATTTCTCGGTATAATGTGCAAATAAGCTGTAGGTCCCATTGCTCAGGGATTAGCCACGTAAAATAAGTCTAATCCTTCAGACCCAGCCCTGAGGCTGTTAATCACTCAGTGGTCTGAGCTAAACTAAGGTATGTTCTTCTTCTTCTTACGCCGTTTCAGTCTGGATGCTTACGTTGTACATTCGTCTTCGAGTAGGTAGATGGTGAAATTCTTATAACACCATTGATGAATACCATGGCAAATGTTTATTGAAAACTGTTGGAACACCAGCACAAATGTTATCTAGCCTATCATTTTCATTTTCCACACTGTCGCAGCTGAACAGTGTCTGTTATTAGTCTTAAAGCTAGTTTTCCAGACAATGGCCTGACTTTTGTCTGATACAAAGGGAATAATGTAGATCACTCTAAGTCACTTGCTTTTTCTTTCTTCCTTTTTTACTGACACAGTCTAAGAGGTTTTCCATCTGACGTTTTATTCTTGGCCATCATCAAAGCAATTCATACCTACCTGAAATTAAGAAATTGCATGTTAGAAGAGGACATCAGCAGGTCATTTTGGTATGTAATTTGTGTTCCTGTTATAAGAACTGAAGAAGATATGGCTGTTTATATTTCTCTAACCTAGCAAAATTTGGCTCAAACAAGCAGTCACCTCCAACTTTGACATGAGCTAGTACACTTACCCCACCGATGATTCAACTGCAGACAAGCAGGTTCATGAATGCTGATGTGTACCCTATCTAAAAATACTAGTCTCTGAAAAATCCCAGGGGTGGAGGAGGTTTTCGACCACTGGCCCATGCCATATATAATATTTCATTTTTATCTGTTTATTATTTTTATAAGTAGCTATGCTGTTCATTTAATTGATATCGGCATCAATGACCAGTTGTCACGATGCCAGATAACTCAAAATCATTCATTCATTCATTCGTGGAAAGGTTGGTAAGGCCAAGTCAAAGAGCCACGCTAAGTTCCTTAATCATGTGTTTGTGTGTGCGTAACTGTGTTAATGCGTATAAATTTAAATACGCATGTATATATTTATTTAGGATGCATTGAGATTTAATTAATTTTTCTAATCTCTCTTTCCCCTGTAGTTCTAATTTTTCCTTCAACAATGATTCATTCCTCAACTGACCTTTAAGTTATTATGCATATACTTATATTTTAATAAAATATTCTTGTATATTGTAACAGCTCGTTTAACCGTTACCAAAATACAGTTATAAATTTCCTCTCCAATTATCCATATAATACTGATATGAAGTCCACAATAGGGTGGAATCATTACAAAACTCAATATACAAAATGCAAGAATGAATTCAAAGGGGAGTAAACAAACACCACGAAAAACCATAAATTTAATACAAAAATAAAACAGAAATTACACCTGAAGCTCTTTAATACAGGTAATAAATGAATCACTTTCGCTCTTAGTAATAATAATCACCCAAAATACACCTACACTTAATTAAGATAGTTGCTAAACACCCAAAACCAAAAATTAGGGGGTCCAGAAAGAAGGAGAAATCGCAAAGGAAGAAAAACGTAACAAAATACATGCTAAACTTCCTATAAACAAACTTGTTTTATTGGCTTCTTGATAAACAAATCTTAATATTCTCCTCGAAGAATAACATAGAAATCCTTCACGTCTGGAGAGTCACACCAGGTGGGCAACTAACTCGGGCCCAGTCGAGCAGCCACAACAGAACCACAGCCGTGATCGATACAATTCAAAGGCATAAAAACCTTACCATGGGATAGCGGGATCGCCCTGGCTTTCTAACTGAACCAGAGGTGGTGCAGTAAATCCGAAAGGACCTCCAGATAGGTCATCAAAGAGGTCTTCTAATTTGAAGATATCAGTAATGCAGTACAAATCTCCAAGTTCTGAGGATAGTGAAATCCGCCAGCAGAGGCATGCAACCACCAAGAAGCAAGTCACGGTAATATCCTTCATCCACGAAGCCAGGCACAAAGGTTCCGAAGAGCAAAAGGTCTGGAGAATAATTCCCCGTTCTCCGAGCAGAAGCTACAAAGTCACCCCCTCTAAACCACAGGAGGACCCCCACACACACACACACACAACCTCCTTGAAAAGTAAACACAAAACATTAATAACAAGCAAACAATTTTTATATTCAAGAGGAGAGTCATTGACAAGTGAAACTTACTAGACTAGGTTTAACAAATTAAATAAAAACTAAATTTAATTATAATACTTAATGAAAAAAGGATCACATACTGATAAAAATACACATATATATATATATATATATAATATATATATATATATATATATATATATATATATATATATATATATATATATATATATATATATATATATATATATATATATATATATAATAAAGATAAAATCCACGAGGAAAAAGAAACACCAGAGTGCTGAGGCCTTTCGACTGTCTTGTCCTTTTTACTTAGCTTGTAAAGGACGACAGAGTCGAAAGGCCTCACAGCACTCCAGTGTTTCTTTTCCTTGGTGGATTTAATCTTTATTTATATATTCATCATGTTCCGTATTTTCGTGATTCAGTTATACATACACACACACACACACACACACATATATATATATATATATATATATATATATATATATATATATATATATATATATATATATATATATATATATATATATATATATGTGTGTGTGTGTGTGTGTGTGTGTGTGTAATACATAACTGTTTTAATACTGTAAAAAGTACATGGGCATGGACATATATAGACAAATGGAAGCACAATCGAATTGAAATACACATGTATGTGTGTAGTATTTGGGATCCAGCTGGGAATGCCTTTTCTTATATACATTTTTAGTCTTTTTTCCTTGTTATTCTATTTTCCCTTTCTACAACTATCCATTTATTAACTGGCCTTTTACTTTTCATGTATGTACTTACATGTTCATAAACTATTCGTACATTCCACCAGCCACTGGGAGATCGTTTAGAAAGGTGCTCTGCTCAAAAACCAAAGCAATGAAAGAGGCGATAGAAACGTAGTGTCTGGTGAAGGCCTCTGACTGGCCAAAACAATTCCTTTCCTGACAGTGACAGGGAAAGCTCTGTGAGTGTAGGTGACAGTAGGTCTAAGGGCGAAGATGGACGGCTTCCTTCATGAATGAGATCCTATGAAATGAAGAAAAGGATTCTGGTAAGAAAATGGAGTTTTCTTTTCTTGGGTCATATTCTTGATTTTGTAGGGGTTGGAGGTTTGAATGACCATTGGGAATCTTGAAAATGTTAAGGAAAGGGGTATTGAGTCACGGAATTGAGAATTTTGGAACTTTTGCAAAAGATTTTCTGTAGGCCGTCAAGACTGAAGCTGGAAGCCTGTTGTAACTTTTGGAAAAATTGATTTGGCAAATTTCTGTGAAGATTCCGGGATTCTTGAACGTATTTGTGGCTCGGGGTCCGTGATAAAGCTTCCATCTTAATTTCACTAAAGGTGCTAAAGGGGGAAAGAGGCCTGCTGTGCACTGTACAGTATATCTGGACTCTTGGAACCAACACAGACGATGTCAGACAGACCTTTCCTACCATGGGTAATGCGGAAATGAGCCAACTGTAGCGATTCGTGGTGCTGTGGCTCATAAATTGAAAAGCATGATAGGAGCAGTTTAAAATCATTATAATCTAAGAATAGAAATCAAATTCAAGTGAAGGGAAATCAGACAGCAAGGCTTAAGATGACACGGACCTTAATTGTCATCACCAGTGTCAAAAATCCATGAAAAAATTATCGATTATTTACAGATTCTCTATCTGGGTAACATTGGTGTTCAACGGCCAAGTACTTGCTGAGTAAAAATATCACCAATTCAAACTTAATTCACCTGTAACAACAGGTGAATTTGTGACAATTACCTGCTTAATAATCATCACGAATTTGCAACATTCTGCTTCAATCAGGGGGACAACCGTGATCACAGGTCAATTGCCAGCTTACCAGGTGGTGGATGATGGCTGTTAAGTGAGACCCACCTTTTATGTCTTGTTAAAGCTCAGGACAGTATTTTGTGACAAAATGAAACCGTTTTTTCAAACCTGGTCATCAAAAAGCACAAAAGGATGCGTGTATTGAGTATCAGTTTATGCACCAATTTCTCAGTGGGTAGGATCCAGGGACGTTAGGTGACAGGTGGTGGAAGTTTACACACCCACGCGCGAGCAAGCACATGTTAAAGACAGGCTTTATTGCATTCATACTGCACCACCGTCTCTTTTACCAGAACTGAAGGGAAAGCTTCCCAGTTGGTCTTTCACCGGCCCTTTGAGAAAAAATTCCGGGATTCCTGTTATTATAAAGGAGCTTAGGTTAGGATTTATTTAGGCCTCGTTCTCTCTCTCTCTCTCTCTCTCTCTCTCTCTCTTAGTTCAAACCTCCGAGAATTTCAAAAAAGACTTTTTCGATTGTCAAAATTCTATACTGTTTTGGAACAGTATACGATCTTGTGTGAATTTCAATTCATTTTATTCCATCAATATGTTATGAAAAATAAATCTGATTTTCATTAACTTAAGTCCAACTGCCAACTCAGTTCTTCGCCGCCGCAGTTACGTAGTGACGTGACAGGTAACCGGAAGTTCTTGGTTCCGGCCCAGTCGAGACGAGGTGGACGGTAATTGATTTCAATGCTGAAGAACGAAGGTCTTGGAAGCTTTCGGAAAAATCCTTCTTATTTGGTGTTGTTATTCACCTCGTCGTCGGTGCTTCCGGGTAGCAAAGGTATTTGGCTTTTATCTTTGTATTTCATTTCGTATTGGCAGAATTGGCGTCAAGTGTTCAAAAAGCGAGATTGAAAGTCACATGAACGATGGGTATCTATCTGGGGAGGAGGCACTGCGGTGTGATACTGACTCTAAAGGCCACTCATGGCACACAAAGGTGAGTGTCACTTTGATTCACGTATTCTCCTCGGCATGGATTAGGTCAGTAAAGGTGGTTTTACCTGTAAAACTCTTTCATACACATGTGTCATGAGTCATGAGGCTTGTGTAGATGGAGTGTGTCACTGACAGCCATAGGAAGTGGTGAGTGGGTTGGAAAATACCACCTCTCTCTCTCTCTCTCTCTCTCTCTCTCTCTCTCTCAGGCACCCAGCTTGTCTGTGCTCAGTCCTACGTTCGTTTGTTTCTCAGTCAGTCACAGTCTGGGAGATTCAGGTCAAAGTGGGGGAGTCTTTGAAAGCTGTTCTTTTCCTCTGTGTACCAATTACCCAACTAAAATATTAAAATGTAAAATAAAGTACACAAAATGGGTATTATCAAATAGATATGAACTTGAAAACATTTCACAAGTAAGTACATGAATAATATTTGAATTCATGAAATTAATGCACTTCCATTCAAATTTTTCCTATTTAGGTTATGTTGAATTTTTATGAAAATTTGTGCATATTAAATGTTATTTGTAATAATATTTGAAATTATGAAATATACTCCATTTCAAATATCTTTCTTATTATGTTATTTTGTTGATATAATTGTTATGAAAACTTTGTATAAAATTAATTGATATTTGTAATGAAATTTTAATAAAAAAAAAAAAATTACCCAATTAAGGAAATCCCGTAGGGTGTTAGTGTCGTCACTGCCTCACGGGTGCACTGTAGGCATTGCTAAAGGTTCTTTGCAGCGTCCTCCATGGCCCCTAGCTGCAACCCCTTTCATGCCTTTTACTGTACCTCCATTCATATTATCTTTCTTCCATCTTGCTATCCTTAACCCTCTCCTAACAATTATTTCAGTGCAGCTGCTTTGAGGTTTTCCTCCCGTTACACCTTTCAACCCTACCTACTCTCAATTTCGCTTCCAGAGCTGAATGGCCTTATAGGTCCCAGTGCTTGGCCTTTGGCATAAACTCTATATTCAATTCAATTCAGCTAAGGAGATGCCTTAAAAGAATGTTAATGAATGGTTGAGTGGAATATTTATGTTATTTGAGAGTGGAGTGACAGTTGTTGTCAGCAGTTTCCTTCCATTGCATGAAATGGTTGAAAGAAGCGCTGACAAATCTGGACACACTGGCAATTGGAAACATCATTCAAAAGCGTCTCGTGGAGGAAATGACAAACTGCCTGCCGTTCTAGTATAAGAATTTGTCAATCGCGGACGGATTCTGAACTATTAGACATGTTCGAAATCTTATCTGTTTTCTGAAAGTGGAAACAAAAATGAGTTAGTCAGTTGCAATGGCCGTCATCCTGGAAATATTGCCTTTGTTAACAAAGGTCTTGAGTGATATATATATATATATATATATATATATATATATATATATATATATATATATATATATATATATATATCTTTATATTTCCTAGTTTTTAGAGCCGTAGGATGGTTTACAGGCCGCAACGGATCTTTTTTCAAGTTGGCCTTGGAGATCTGACTTTGCAGTAAGGGGGAATCATAAAAGAAAAGAAAAATGGGGACGACTCAATGAGCTTAGGCTCTACTTCGTGAGGGAATGTTACATAAACACTTTGGTTAAATTAAGTAATTATATTTACAAAAGGAATCAAAAGGAAAATGGTTAAATGAATTATTAGGGAGGCTTGCAACCTGAGGATCTCTCTACTGAAGTCTTGAATGATAGCAAGGCACAGTCCAAGATGAGTCCACAGCAAAGGCCCTCTTATTGTGTTTCGAATTGGTGTCAAAATTATCACTCAACTGGTGTCACAATTATCATTCAATTGGTGTTAAAATTAGCATTCAATTGGTGTCAAAATTATCATTCAACTGGTATCAAAGTTATCATTAAATTGGTGTCAAAATTATCATTCAATTCCCTCTCCAACCCCTCTCTCTCTCTCTCTCTCTCTCTCTCTCTCTCTCTCTCTCTCTCTCTCTCTCTCTCTCTCTCTCTCTCTCTCTCTCTCTCTCTCAGGTTTTGGACATGCTGTTTGCAATACAATTCAACTTTCCTTACATAGACTGTTCATATTCCTGTTAATCCTTACCCTTCCCTCTGTCTGTATCGCCCACAGACCAGCCCAGACGTTTGTGCCTATACAGTTGGCAAATTCTTTTCATTGCCCCTTTAGTTATTGTCCATAGCAGTGTATATCAACCAGACAGTCTCTTAAGAGAGTTTAATCAAATTTTATGGTACGTTTGATTTTTCCATGAATAGTCACTGGTGTGATAGTTTGTGGTAGCTGATAGCTTCGCCTAGGCTGTCGCACTGGATAGGCTGCTGTCATGTCAGTGAGTTTAGTGTTTTGTGCAGTTCTGCCCTTGTACTGGAGTTCGTTGATGCTAATTTAATCAATGCTTACCTTACTAAGGCTGTTTTCACAGGCACGTCTCAGGAGCACAAGTATATTTCGAATACATTTGCTTTGTTCAAAGTGTTCAGATCAGTTGCTCATTCATTCGTAATTATCATCTGCTTTTCAGTTACCGAAGTCTGTGATGCTGAAGACGACTGGCTGTTGTTGTTGCCTGGTGCTCTGTGGTTGTGGCTGAGTGATGATGACGATCTCAGTTCCTCCGTTGAAATAACGATGTCAGGTGTTTCTCTGGAGCCAAGTTTGGTAAAAAATGAGCAGTTCGCGAATTGTGAAAACTTATATAACCGCTATACTAATTGTATGTAAAACGTGTTTTGTGAAGAATGGTAGACCATCAAATTTATTTTTAATTTTCCCCGAAAATGTATCATAGCCCTGATTGGTTATTGTGTCTGCCTTCCTTCTGTCTCTGGGGAAATGGCGTCCTTCCTTCCTTCCTTCCTTCCTTCCTTCCTTCCTTCCTTCCTTCCTTCCTTCCTTCCTTCCTTCCTTCCTTCCTGACTGGGGTTTGGAAAATCATCTCGATCCTTTTTCCAGTTATGGATGTTGACAGACAGAGCAAGGAACTTCATTCTCGGGTCGATCATTGTTGTGCAGCAGTAAGGGCGTTTTAGTCCAGTTTCTGTTGTTCATTAACGCCTGTATTCTGTGTAGTGTGGGTTTGGGTGTGTGTGTGTGTGTGTGTGTGTGTGTGTGTGTGTGTGTGTGTGTGTGGGTGTTTGTTCCCGCTGCAGGTGTCATGTTTAGCCTCAGTCTTCTTCTATTCCCTGGGCCTTTGGATCGATCTTATTGCCACCCTTCCACTCTTCTGTCTTTCGTGTCCTGGTGACTGCAGGAAGAGCCTTCGTGGGTTCATTTTAGATTTGGGCATGACCCTGTCATTGATTGTTCTGGTGGGTGGGTGGTGGAGATTCAGGAGACCCTTGAATGTCACCTCTGCAGTTGTCACTCTCCTCCTCATATCCGAAATCGGTTCAGGTAGGTCCTGTGACTGTCAAATGTGAATCGTCCAGATGTTGGACTCGGGGTTTCCGGCTGGTGGCTGTGTTGGATTAAGCTGGCCTCGTATCAGCACGGGCTCTTGCCTAATGGCTGCTACGGAATTGTGGTAAGGTGCTGAGGGTATTTGTAACTTGGTCTGAACCTCTAGACTCCATCCTACCAACTAAGACCAGGTCATTTTCTTTGTACTATTTGGTACCCGAAATAGTAAAGTGCGCTTATAAGAAAATGATGCCCTCATGACCGCGATACACACTGATACCAAATACCTTCACAGAAGCTGAGGCTTTACTCTGCACCTTTATATTTGTCTGATGCTTGATTTGGTTGCACAGGGGAATGGGAAAGAGATTTGGCTGTGGTATGAGAGAGAGAGAGAGAGAGAGAGAGAGAGAGAGAGAGAGAGAGAGAGAGAGAGAGAGAGATTGTGTGAAGCCACCAGATAATTATTACAATTAGCTAGCAATTCTCACTCCTTACGCGTCAGTAACCTACCTGATGCTCTCTCTCTCTCTCTCTCTCTCTCTCTCTCTCTCTCTCTCTCTCTCTCTCTCTCTCTCAAGCCAAGTGTGGATGACCTAGGGTTTCTCATCGTACAATTGGCACCTGAATTAGCGTGAATATACTAAGATTACACGCACACACAATATATACTGTATATATATATATATATATATATATATATATATATATATATACATACATATATATATATATATATCAAATTATCCATGTAAATATATATATATACATCTACAGCTATTAAGATGAAGATGAAGAAGCTGTGTGTGCAGATGAGAGAGAGAGAGAGAGAGAGAGAGAGAGAGAGAGAGAGAGAGAGAGAGAGAGGACGGGCGACGGCAATTGGTTTCCTGAATCGCATCAAAGTGATTTCTTGACCAATCGAGTTCCTTTTTGAGTCGTGTGGGAGGAGTGATGTGGTGAGGGCGGAGTCACGCTACCTTTGGGTTAGGCCAATCAGTGGCAGGAGAGAGAGAGAGAGAGAGAGAGAGAGAGAGAGAGAGAGAGAGAGAGAAAAGTTAAGTATATCTTAGTTTAACCAGACCACTGAGCTGATTAACAGCTCTCCTAGGGCTGGCCCGAAGGATTAGACTTATTTTACGTGGCTAAGAACCGACTGGTTACCTAGCAACGGGACCTACAGCTTATTGTGGAATCCGAACCACATTGTAGCGAGAAATGAATTTCTATCATCAGAAATAAATTTCTCTTATTCTTTATTGGCCAGTCGGAGATTCGAACTCGCGGCCAACAGAGTGGTAGCTGAGAAAGGAACCCGCTCGCCCAACGAGGAACTATAGAGAGAGAGAGAGAGAGAGAGAGGGCATCCAAGTAAAGTTCTCATGATGACAATTGCCGCCGCTGCCAGCGTTCAGTAATTGTAGAGAATTGTTCATTTTAATGGGCATCAGGCGTCACCCACTCTATACGTTGAATGGACTTACATGAGACAGGTCCCAGTGCTTGGCCTTTGGCCTCAATTCCACATATTCCATTCCATTCCAGTAAGTCAGATTATTTATACAGGTATTATTTTAGCCCAAACAAAGCATTATTTTGATTAGAACGCAGCTATTTCCAACAAAGTGCCTGGACTAGTTCTGCTCGGTTTATATACCAAAGCCGAATCAAGGTGATATAATATACTTGAAGAGGTTATCACATTTCACGTGTTGAGAGAAAGAAGGTCAGACTCTTCCGAGGAGAGTTTAGCCTGGCTGAAGTCTTGATACTTAAAGCGTTTTCCAGTTTTAACTGTTTTGGTGATTTTTGTCTTGACGATGAGTGAAACGTGGATTGAAATATATTATAGTGAAACTCAGCCTTTTGTGGCCTTAAGTCAAGGCGGTGGTTTGATTAAGCTGTCCAGATTTCGTTCAAATGACCAGCAATTCTCTAAATACGCCAAATACAATGATGACAAAATGTCTCTTGATATTTTTATACTCACTAAATATAAGGTCTTACACATTAAGTTTTATCAAAAACTTCATATGTTTAAGAATGACTAAGTTTTGACTGTCAAGCAAAGGAAATTAAAATTATTAAAAATGTTTATCGAGAGATTTGACAACACCGCTGTGTTATTTAAATGTAGAATGTTGTACCACCTCAGCCCAACAAGGTCATTCCGTTCAGTAACCCACCATGGAAACATCTCCCTGGATTTTCAAGCTGCCCCTGAAGCACAGTCAAGCGAAGGAAATAATCTATAATGTCAATCGGTTCTTTTAGATGAAAAGGCCAACGGCGTTTGACCTCAGGTTACCAACCACTCAAGCCCTTGCTCACAGCCAAAGCCACCAAAGTAAGTTCGTGGACAGTTAGAAGGATTTGCTCCAAAGCAAATCAAGAATGGAGGTCAGAGGCTGAACACAAGAAACCTATCTTCCATTCACCGACAAAAACTCAGCCACAACAGTGACGAATTTTGATGACTTTGATAAGTGTGTCCTTAGAAGAACTGTCCTGGAATTTTACGAAAGAAATGAAACCCTACACTCTACAAAGTCACGGAAGAGCTAAGAGATAAAATATCTTCAATGGTAGCACTGAGTCACTTCGAAAAGTTCTGTTGTTTCTTGGCTTCCGATTTTCGCACGTTGATGGCCGCAAGTTCCTTATGGAACGAAGTGATTTTGTGTATTATCGTGCTGAAGAAATTTTTTTACTTTTTGCGGCAAGTCAGAGAGTCCTAATCTGAAAAAATTCTCCTTTTCCTTGAGAAACTTGGGTCAACCAGAATTACACTGTTGCAAAGTGTTGGACTGACATGGCCTCCAAACAAGCAACAGGAGTAAAGCCGCCTACCGGGAAGGAAAATCGCCTCATCATTCTTCATGCAGGAACGAAAGAGATGCTTTGTCAAGAATGCTGAACTATTTTTCAAGCAAAAAATGATGGTGATTATCACAATCAGATGAATGCTGCAGTTTTCGAGCAATGGTTTAAGACTCAGTTGTTACCCAACATCGCCCCGAAGTCTGTGGATTGTGATGGACAATGCATCCTACCACTCGACGGTGCTTGAAAAAACCCAACATCATCTGGAGAAAACAACCGCAATCCAGGACTGGTTGATAAAGAACGGTGCACATCCACGTGACGACATGCTGAAAGTGGAGCTCTATGACCTCGCCAGACATAAAGTTGTACGACTTGTCGCCATACCATTGTCAGTACAACCCGATGGAGCTCATATGGGCTCAGGTAAAAGATGGTTGCCGTGTTTCAAAGAAAAACACATTCAAAGTTGCTGAACTTAAGCATTTGGTCAAAGAAGGACGTCAGCACTGTGACAGCGGAAAACTGGAAGCAGGCAATAAAAGGACACGGAGAACTGCTTTGAGAACAAGATGCAAAACAAGATGTAGCCCGGTATTGGAGTTGAGTCAGATTTATCGAGTCATTCGTCATCAACATCGAGGACAGCTCAGACGAGGAATCTTCTGATTAAACACCATAGAGAGGATTAGGCCTACTGGGGAAACCTCTATAAAAAAACGCACCTAGACTTTTACCTCCATGGTGGTGTGGAAAAAAAGTCAAAATGAGGTAAAAGATAAGTCTGAGAGAGAGATGGTTGCCGAGAGAGAGAGAGAGAGAGAGAGAGAGAGACGAGTACTGTTTTTGAGGACGAGATGGTTGGTGTGGCTCTGTACCTGCCTGGGGAGACGTGGCAACTGGTTGTGAGGAAAATTCAGGATAAACAAGGCCACCGCCTTATTGGAGGAGGACGTCAAACTGAGTTTGACTATAGAGTTGGTCATGATACAGCTCGTTTTGTGGAGCTTTGGAAGTCAAAAGTGACATTCAAGTTTTGATCAAAGGGTTGTCCAGCCTTCGTTCATGAGACCAGCTTCCATTCCTGTAATACTGACAAATAAACATCTGCCGGATGACAATGAACTCGTCTGGTCTCTCGATTCACTTGTGAGGTCTCAGGATTCTGGGGACATTAAGTTTAGCATCAAAAGAGAAGGACGAGGGGTTGTGGGGATGGTTGGTACTGCCTTTGACTGTCATTGGAGGAAAGGAAATAATAAAAAAAGCGTTCAGGATTTATCGAGAGTTTGGTCATTAACGTAGGGATGTTATTTAAATGTAGAATGTTGTACACATTTTCAATTCAGGGCGTAATGTCGTCGAAATAATTAGCCAAGTCTTGACGCCCTGGTTTTCAAGATGCCTCTGAAGAAGCGTTTGAAGGAAGGGGCAACGTCAAACTGCCTTTGAGCGTTGCTTTTTAGAACCGGTCAGTCGCGTTTGATATCAGGAACTGGTTTTGAGGACAATTACTCTGTTGCAATGGGCGTCACTTCATTGGAGATTTCACTGTTTCTGATGTTATGGCGTCGTGTGTTATGTGGAGAGAGAGAGAGAGAGAGAGAGAGAGAGAGAGAGAGAGAGAGAGAGAGAGAGAAAGAGAAATTGAGGAGATGTGTTTGTCTCAAAGCACAGTGGTCGCCAGCAGGTGGTGAACAAAATTAAAATTTTGACCTTTAACAATTACTGAAGCAGATGGTATGAAAATCAAAATTACATATTTCAAAGGACAAAGGAATGCAACTGTTTTTGAACTGAGAGCAACTCCTGACCCAGTCCTATGGAGGAGAAACATGATCAAACTTGGTTACTCTTGGCTGTCTCGCTGCTTCCTCATGCAAACCTTGTCATTGTTTTGGGGACTTTAGGTTGCCCTTCGTTAAAGGGTGCGTTGGAGGAGAGATTGTTTATATGTTTATGCTTCTATTTTGTCTATTATTAACTGTGCTGATGGCCTTGTTCTTTATTTTTTTTTGTTTTCGCCCAATAAGTTGATAATAGCTGCATTTTGAAATAGATGGTTACCGTCCGGCTTTATTAAGAACGCCCGGTATACATAAAAGTTTATAATGGAGGCACAAAATTTGCAAAGGTTGGCAATGGTGCCAAATGTTGGAGGAGGATTCTATCACAATTTATGCCATGGTTGCGAAGTACTTTCTGCTACTTGTTGCAACGTTTGTTGACAGTGCAGATGGTTGCATTCAGTAATCTGTAGAAAAAGAA
This sequence comes from Macrobrachium rosenbergii, assembly GCF_040412425.1. Lineage (NCBI taxonomy): Eukaryota > Metazoa > Arthropoda > Malacostraca > Decapoda > Palaemonidae > Macrobrachium > Macrobrachium rosenbergii. The sequence goes on along the minus strand of NC_089754.1, from coordinate 2,755,542 downwards.
TCCCAAATGATGCAGATACTGTTTTTGAGGAACAATCGTTTGCCGATTGTTCCCTTTCGCCCGTGGGTTGTTGAGGACGCCAGTACTGTGTTTGTGTTTTTGTTTTTGCTGGCGAGTCAATTGACGTATGGTGGATGGTATCAGTACTGTTTTTGAGTCAGGTTCGTGTCGCAGCAACGAGGTATTCAGGAGGGCGGAACGACCGGATGGTCCAGGGCAGCAGCGAGTCAGCCCGTTGGAGTAGTAGCAGCTGTTTTTGAGGACAGGTATGCGTGCCTGAGAGTCAGGTCTCGGCAGCGGAGAGCATTTTTCGCCATGATGGTTGTCGTCTCGACTCTGTCATGGGCGCCCGGTAGTGGAGGAGGACGTCAGTGCTGTTTTTGAGGACGAGATGGTTGCCGTGTCGGCTCTATCGTGGTCGCCCGGTATTGGAGGAGGACGTCAGTACTGTTTTTGAGGACGAGATGGTTGCCGTGTCGGCTCTGTCGTGGTCGTCCAGTGTTGGAGGAGGACGTCAGTACTGTTTCTTTATGTTGATTGTTTTTGTATTTGCTGTAATCGTTATTTTTACAGTTTTTTTCATTGTTGGTATGTTTTGTGCTGCTTTTTTTTATATTTATGCTGCCTGTTTATTAATGTATTTAATTTTGCTGCTAACTTGTTGTAACTGTATTTTTGGTAACTGAATTATTTAAATATTAACTTCCTGACTTATTATGTTTAGGGTTTTGATCATTTAATATTTTATTGATTTGATAATTTTTTTATAGACTCTGTTGATAATTATTTAATCATTTTTTGTGCTGCTCCGGTTATTATTGTTTTGGCTCATGTTTATGTTAATTGATTTCATTTTTGTACTAAGATTTTGCTGTTCTGGTTTCTGAATCTCACAGGCATGCAGAGAAAGTGAGGAACACTTGACGATTCTGGAGATCAGCATTGTAGGCAGATTTTCCTTTCTCACCTTGGCCAGACAACCTAGTGCATTCAGTCGACCCTATGTTGTGATACAGCGTTTTATGGGTCTTCTTCCTCCATAATGACAGCCGGTTGTAGAATGGCACAGAATTTACTTATCAAAATATATTAGTTTTATCTGATGAAAAATATTAAAAGTATTGTTATGGCTTCTCTCCATACAAAGTTTATTGTTAATTCATTACTTTAACTTGGGTTTATTTCGTTATGCCTCCCACTAGAAAAATCAGCGAATTTTTAGGATCGTCATCTATCTAGATGTATTCAGTATGGCGTTTGCATTATCTCGAGCAGCCCCCAATCTAAGCACTTCCATAACTACAGTTTGATAGCAAGCAAATAGAATTTTTGTAAACCTATAGCAAATTATTTTTCTGTTAGATCTCTTAAATGTTGCAGTTTGAGATATTGAGAGAAACCTGCAATTCAAAATAAAGAAATTTCATCTTAAATGAAAACCATTTTCCCTCTAAACCGAGCAAATCCTTTGAAACTGCAAGAGATGTGCTCGAGATTCCATCAGCTTCAGATTCTAATGTGTTCAATATGTTCTCACGTATTCTCGCATATTGAACTTTATTGTTATTGACTGCCGTGGAAGCTGACTTTTCAAACCAAAGCTACAATACCTGGAGTCATAGTTATATAAACCAAACTCCTAATGTCCTTTTTTGTGTTAGAGTTTAGGGACTTAATATTGAAGGACTTTGTGTACGATTTTTTTGAGGACAGATACTGAGCTCTCTGTCTTGATGTTTGTTGTTAATTGATGTCAATAGCTCTCGGCTGTCGCCAAAATGAAAACGAAAGATATCAGTTAGGTATCGTAAATACGTTTGGCTCGATTTAGATGAAAAACTGGAAGATTCAATCTTTTTTCCTTTTAACAGTTTTTATTTCATGCAATTAATATAAAATTAGTGTATGTAATTTAATTTATTTTTTCTTCTCCAGTCAGTACTATACGTTATGTCTTCCCTTTTTATTGAATATTTTTTTTAATTTTCCACTACCAAGAATATACGAATTCCCTCTAAATCCCCATCATTCAGGAAGGCGAGATCGATCCCAGCAAAGGGACGCAATCGTGAATATTGCGGTACTTTAATGAAATACATCCGGATAAAAGACACCCCACATCAGTGTTGATCCCGAGAGAAAGCCGTGTGCCTGTTGCTACTTAGGGTATAATCGAGGCGTCACCTACAAAAATTCCCTTTCTGGAGCATCCATCTTCCTTCGTAGATAAGATGGAGGGAAGGAACAGCCGGGAAATGAATGTCATTAAGAAGGGCTTCAGCGAAAAGCCATAACACAAACTCTCCACTTATAGATTAACGGATATTGTTTGTGTCTCGTGAAACCTACCTCCGGACATTCAAACGAGGCCTTCGACGGTGTCCCTGGGGCTTGGGGCGTCATCGTTCGTGACAAAGGGCCTGTGGAAAATGAGTGGAGATGAATAGGATGGATATTGTTAGGAACAATCGTTTGTCGATTGTTCCCCGGTAGTGGATTGTTGCCTTTGTTTTTGTTTGTTTTTAATTACTGGCGAGTTGACGTCTGATGGATGGCGTCAGACTGTTTTTGTCAGTCAGGTTCGTAGCAGCAACGAGTCAGGTTGAGGGGAGCAGCAAGCCAGTTGGAGTAGCAGCAGCAGGTATTCGTACCTGCGAAGTCAGGTCCCGGCAGCAGAGCAGCGGAGAATTTTTGAGGACGAGATGGTTGCCGTGTCGGCTCTGTCATGGTCGTCGGACTGGAGGAGGACGTCAGTACGTTGTTTGAGGACGAGATGGTTGCCGTGTCGGCTCTGTCGTGGTCGTCGGTACTGGAGGAGGACGTCAGCACTGTGCTTGAGGACGAGATGGTTGCCGTGTCGGCTCTGTCGGAGCCCGGTCCTGCAGTGTTCGTGTTAAGCAGCTTGGGGATTGTTTTTGTTGACTCTATTGAGTTATTTTTACAGTCTGAGGATGTTCATCGCTTTTTTTTGCCTGTTAATATTCATGATTTTGTATGTTTATGATTTGTTAATCTATTTTATTGATTTGAAATATTTATTGTTCTGGGATTTTTATGTTCTAGGTTCTGAATTTATTTAAAATGTAATTGTGCTGCTAATGTTTTAGACTTTTTTGACTCGTCATTTGTAATGTGTCTGTTGAGCTGCTCATCCTTATGATGCTTTTGGTTATTCATGATATGTTCATTTATTTTAAATTTAATTGAACCTGACTCTCACACTGTAAAAAGTGATGTACATAGCTTACTTCTAAATAAATCAATTTTAAGGTAAACTTTTTGTATTTGTTCTGCTCCTAATGCTCCTTTGTTTGTCACCTCAGCGTTTTATCATTTCAGCCCAACTACTTGTTTCAGTAAAATGAACCTGAATTTATCTTATCAAAATATAGATCATTTTATTGGCGAAAAATATTAAAGTATTGGTTCTGTTTTGGCTGGCGAAAGGTGTTGCAATTCATTACTTTAAGAGTTTATTTTGTCTGTAAAAAAAAATTTTTATTGAAAATCTTTTTCTTCTGTTAGTGGCGGTTGCATTATCTCGAGCACAATCGCACTTAACTCAGATTGTTCCCAAGCAGTGGATTGTTGCCTTTTGTTTTTGTTTGTTTTTTAATTACTGGCGAGTTGACGTCTGATGGATGGCGCCAAAGAAATCAGTCAAATGAAAACCATTTCGTCCCCAAAACGAGTCAGGTTGAGGGTAGCAGCAAGCCAGTTGGAGTAGCAGCAGCAGGTATTCTACCTGTTTCAATAAGTCAGGTCCTGGCAGCAGAGCAGCGGAGAATTTTTGAGGACGAGATGGTTGCCGTTATCGGCTCTGTCATGGTCGTCCTTTTTTGACTGGAGGAGGGCGTCAGTACGCTAATTTGAGGACGAGATTTTGCCGTGTCGGCTCTTGTCTTGATCGTTTGGTTAACTGGAGGAGGCTCGTCAGCACTGTGCTTGAGGACGAGATGGTTAGCCGTGTTTGGACTTTGTGAAAAACGGAGTTGTCCTGCAGTGTTCCTGTTAACAGTTTTTGTTTCATCGATTAATATAAAATGAGTTCGTCTGAGGATTTAATTTATTTTTTCTGCCTGTTAATATTCATGATTTTTATATGTTTTTGATTTGTTAATCTATTTTATTGATTTGACCATTTATTGTTCTGGGATTTTTGTTCTAGGTTCTGAATTTATGTAAATGTAATTGTGCTGCTAATGTTTTACGTTTTGACTCGTCATTTGTAATGTGTCTGTTGAGCTGCTCATCCTTATGATGCTTTTGGTTATTCATGATATCTTCATTTATTTTAAATTTAATTGAACCTGACTCGACTGTAAATATGTACATAGCTTACTGTAAATAAATCAATTTTAAGGTAAACTTTTTTAACGGATGTATTTGTTCTGCTCCTCTCTCCGGACATTGTCACCTCTCGTCAGTCATTTCAGCCCAACTACTTGTTTCAGTAAAGAACCTGTCGATCTCGAAAATGAGTGAGATCATAATGGATATGATTACAGTTTGAGAGGCAAATCTCGTACGGCAGCCACCGGCTTTCCCGTGTTGCGGCTGCCCTGGACTGGGCAGGCAGGTCGGTGGTGTTGCCTTTCATTTAGTGGGACGAAGTATTTCTCTCTCCCTTTCTTTCTCCCCCCACCTCTTTTTTTTTTTATCGTTTGCTGTATCTGTTGCCTCTCTCTCTCTCTCTCTCTCTCTCTCTCTCTCTCTCTCTCTCTCTCTCTCTCTATAGGTTTTTTTTCTTGTGTATACACGAATCGTTGGGGGTCCTTCGTGATGCTGGTGCACGCCCATTTGATTTAGTTTGTGTGTGGTTTTTGTATTAACCGCAATAAGTATTTAGTACGTTTTATTTGTCCATACAGACATACACGCTTATTTATACTGACAACGCAGTGTAGATAATCTAAAATAATAATTTGCTTCTTGTTTATTTATGATCACATACAAATGAATACTAATACATACTAATACACGAATACATATTAATACATATATATCAATGGCCGCGATCACTCTTTGGTAGACTAGTCAACAAATATAGCTAAATGACAGAAGAGACACCATTATACATACATATATATATATGTGTGTGTGTGTGTGTGTAAGAGAGAGAGAGAGAGAGAGAGAGAGAGAGAGAGAGCGAGTGAGTGAGTGAGAGAAAAGCAGACGCATGCACACCACATATAAATTCACTAGTATATAGATTTATCTTTTACACAGCCACAATATTGTCAAGAAATATTTCTTCTGAAGCTGCTGGGATATAGAGAAGCACAGGTGTGTTTTGGTGCTGTTATGTGTATCATGTGCATTTCATAATAAATGGAGGTGAGTGGTTCAAGTCTGCAAGAGCACTCTCAGGTATTGCTAGATCTAGTTCACTTTGCCTGGCTGTACACTAATATATATATATATATATATATATATATATATATATATATATATATATATATATATATATATATATATATATATATATATGTGTGTGTGTGTGTGTGTGTGTATACATATATCATTCTTTGTGCCAGCATGTGGTGACAAAGAAAACAACAGCCCTCAAAAGACTAAGAAATGATCACTGTGCTTGAAACCAATTTCAACTTTAAAAGCAGGCTTCCTCTATTCTATTCCGACAAACGGCTACTTAGGCTCTTCGAGTGCTGCTGGCATTTAATAGAAAGTACATTCTCGACCTAAGTGAGAGCTTGCGTAACATTCTCATTTTTGGAGACACACAACAGCAGACTAGAGGCAGCTAACTTTCGAAAAACATGATAACAAAAAGTGAAGAGCAGTGCCTTTAGGAGAGACTTTCAGCTGCATGTCAACACTCACAAGCGATTGACGATTGTTTGAACGAGAAACCAGTCTTAGAAAGGTTGGCAATTTACAGAAAAAAATAGCTAACGAAACGATGATTTCTGAGAGAAGAACTAGGCTCATAAAAAGTAAATTTCAGATTTAAACTTGGATTTTGGAGGATTTTCAGGTTTCCAGGGGCACAGTTACCCGAAAATGAAAGATCTTCTAAAAATGAAATACAAAATGAACAGTGATTACATAAATAAGAAGAGGTAAATTGGAAACATTACAATTGGGCGTATTGGAGCTTTGAGATGGAAACTGAATGAAGATGACACGAAGCTGTCACCTTATCTACAGTACCTTTGTTTACTTCAGCCTGTGTGTGTTCCTAACCATTAATCTTTCAGTCACTTAACCGAACTATCCATCTATATGTAAATTCATCCGCTTTCTGAATGGAAATCTAAACATTTACCCTTCTTTCCCTGGCTCGCGGTTTTGTATCCAACCATTGTTCCTTTTTTATAGCCTCTTCGTCTATTGTTTTCATTTATAAATGTCTTTAATTCCAAAAAATAACTTGAGTCGTATTTATTTTTTGTCATCTACTCATTTGTGCGGTTTGTTTTCGGTTACAGTAATATTTGTCACATTTCTGTTGCTCTCATAATTCTCTCTCGATTCATACAGTATGTATATACTTTTCTTTGAATTACCAACTTCCATTATTTTACCTATCTGTCAATCAGGCTTTCATATCTCTGTCTGTCTGTCGTATTTGTAAAATTAATGACAAACTGATTAACTCCCCCGGGGGGTGACATCTTCCCCCAGTCACATAGCGAACGCTCGCTGTCGCGAAATCTGCGTGGCTTTCTGGTGGAGTTTAATAGTCAATGAAATTCCCGCACGCATCAGCCTCCCGAAAGAAAAAAAGATGCCAATTCACGATACCTTTGGAACGAAGCCATTATATCAAAATCATGGAGGACCGAGGTTAGGTGACAGCGTTGGGCTAAGAAGTGAATCTGGGCAAGCGTGGATGACATTAAAAACACTTACATAAAGAGGCAGTTTGATGTGTTTGATGTAAACTCTTATGAAAGGGGGAGATAGACAAACACACACACACACAGAAAGAGAGAGAGAGAGAGAGAGAGAGAGAGAGAGAGAGAGGGAGAGAGAGAGAGAGAGAGAGAGAAATAAATCATCCCTGCCAAGTCACGACGATCAGAAAATAAAATTGCTTAATGGAATATAAGAATGAAAGTGGTGGTAGAAGAGAGAGAGAGAGAGAGAGAGAGAGAGAGAGAGAGAGAGAGAGAGAGAGAGAGAGAGAGAGAGAGAGAGACTGGGAGGGGAGTGTGTGTGTGTGTGAGAGAGAGAGAGAGAGAGAGAGAGAGAGAGAGAGAGAGAGAGAGAGAGAGAGAGAGAGAGAGAGAGAGAAAGGGAAAAAAAGGACCGCGGTGAAGCAGGGAGGACCCAACCAACTGCAGACCAGTAGTTAGTTGTTGCTGGTAGGCCACTGCACGAACTGGCCTCTTCTTCTTCTTCTTCTTCGCTTGTTTTCAGGGCCGAGTAGCTGTAACGCCTTTCCTCTGTCCCCTTCCCCTTCCCCTTGTTTCAATCCCCGTCCCTAGTGTTCCCCTTAAGTGTGTATTGAACGTCCGTGTTTCTAAGTGTTTTTTAGTGATTTCCATCAAGACCCTAAAAGAATGGAATTATGAAATTCGTTTCTCAAGAAGTCGCTGGGTAACGTTTCTCCTTTTTCTTATCTCTCTGCTATATTGTAGTGTGTTCTCTTCGGCAGAATTCCATCCTCTCCCCAATTAAGAAAGCCATGTGGCGAGAAACCCCCAACAACACACAAGAAACTTTCAATATAGAGAGATCAGAGCTGGCGTCTCGAAGGCAATGCCCCATCTCTCTCTCTCTCTCTCTCTCTCTCTCTCTCTCTCTCCTCTGTGGATGTGATGCTGCTATGTGAGAAAATTGTCCCCTTCTCTCGTGATCTGATTTTTTAGGAAGGCCATTAGACTAGTTTCTGTTGTGTTTCGTATTTGCTTTATTCAGTGAATTTACCAAAATGAGTTTTTAAAAATGTTTCCTTAGTCCATTGTGCCTATTTTTTTAAAGGTAACCTATTTTTACAAAATTTTTGAATTATTGAATGTAAAAATATTAATTTCTCCAGTTTTTATGTCAGTTTATATCTTTTCGTCCTTCTCTTTTTCCATTTTCGTCATTGTGCATCGATGGCACTTTGAATTCTTTCCAAAATGACATCAGCATCATTATAAAAAGCATTGTATTAATTGTATTCCTTTTTTATTTCCATCTGCAGAATCATTTGTTGAGGGCCAAAGCCTTTATGTATCACAGTTCAACTTTTTCTTTCGTGCAAATGCTCTAGCACTTTAATGTGATATTGTTTATCAGTTTTAGGTAGAGTAGGTGCAATAAAATACACCTCAAATGAAATTAATAATAGTTTTAATAACAGAAGAAAGAAAAGAGAGGAAAAATGATTGGCGATCATTTTTATTGATGTTATGGTTGTGTTTAAGTGATGCTGTTCGTATTGATGTGCTGTTGCTGCATCAGATTATTATTATTATTATTATTATTATTATTATTATTATTATTATTATTATTATTATTATTATTATTATTGTTATTATTATTATTATTATTATTATTCATAGTAACGTCAGCATTATCATCATGTTATTTTTATCATTGTTGTAACGACAGCGACACCTACAAATGATAACGCATATAGGACACTCAATTCTTGTTCCAAATTTTATTTCCTATACAATCTGTGCATGTCAGCAGCCCATCTGCGCCTTTCTTCACCTAGGGCAGTGGCTCCCAACGTCGGGGCGCACAATTTGATTTTTAAGGGGGCCAATTCGAGAGTGTTTAAACTAAGTTAATGGCCTTTTAGGCTTGCTCCACGTGAATACTAGAATTATATATATATCACCACAGGGGGCATCAGGATTTTAGAGGAGATTAGGTGAGGCATGGCCCAAAAAAAAAAAGGTTGGGAACCACTGATCTAGGGTACCGCCTGGCATTGGGAAATTCTGTGCCATGCCTTTGTCCCTTGTCGCCCAGAGAATGATGTTATATTCTTTTGTTTATTTTTGTGTAGGACATGTCTCCGTTTTTCAAGATGTGTAGAATCTACTGACCCCATTTTATTTCTTTTAAGAAGTAGTTGGTGTATGGTTTTTCTATCTCCGTTCTCAGGCCACTAAATTTCCGCCAGCTGTGTATTTCATGCTACTCATGACCAGCAACGAGAAACAAGAAATTAAAAGTGACTTTATGCTTTAGCAGATTTGCATATCATTTCCCCAAAAGTCGTCCCTGTACTTTTGGTGAATATTGTTTCCCTAAAATTGACCCTATACTTTAGCAGACTTAAATGTTGTTTCCTAATATTGCCCCTATACTTTAGTAGACTTGAATATTGTTTCCCAAGATTGCCCCTATACTTTAGTAGACTTGAATCTTGTTTCCCTAAAATTGACCCTATTTTAGTAGACTTGAATCTTGTTTCCCTAAAATTGCCCCTATACTTTAGTAGACTTGAATCTTGTTTCCCTAATATTGCCCCTATACTTTAGTAGACTTGAATCTTGTTTCCTAAAATTGACCCTATACTTTAGTAGACTTAAATGTTGTTTCCTAATATTGCCATACTTTAGTAGACTTGAATATTGTTTCCCTAAGATTGCCCCTATACTTTAGTAGACTTGAATATTGTTTCCCTAAGATTGCCCCTATACTTTAGTAGACTTGAATCTTGTTTCCCTAAAATTGACCCTATACTTTAGCAGACTTAAATGTTGTTTCCCTAATATTGCCCCTATACTTTAGTAGACTTGAATATTGTTTCCCTAAGATTGCCCCTATACTTTAGTAGACTTGAATATTGTTTCCCTAAGATTGCCCCTATACTTTAGTAGACTTGAATCTTGTTTCCCTAAAATTGACCCTATACTTTAGTAGACTTGATTATTGTTTCCCTAAGATTGCCCCTATACTTTAGTATATTTGAATATTGTTTCCTAAAAATTGCCCCTATTCTTTAGTATACTTGAATATTGTTTCCCTAAAATCGCCCCTATTCTTTAGTAGACTTGAATCTTGTTTCCCTAAAATTGCCCCTATACTTTAGTATACCTGAATATTGTTTCCCTAAAATCGCCCCTATTCTTTAGTAGACTTGAATATTGTTTCCTTAAAATTACCCCTATACTTTTGTAGACTTGGATATCATTTCCCTAAAACCGCCCCTATACTTTTTTAGACTTGAATGTCATTTCCCTAAAATCGCCCCTATACGTTAGTAGGCTTGAATATTATTTCCCTGAAGTCGTCCCTATACTTCAGTAGACTTGAATATTATTTCCCTTAAATCGCCCCTATACTTTAGTAGACTTTAATATAATTTCCCTAAAATCGCCCCTATACTTGAGTAGACTTGAATACCATTTCCCTAAAATCGCCCTTACACTTCAGTAGACTTAAATACCATTTCCCTAAAATTGACCCTGTACTTTTGTAGACTTGAATATCATTTCCCTAAAATTGCCCCTATGCTTTAGTAGACTTAAATATCATTTCCTAAAATCGCCCCTATACTTTAGTAGACTTTAATATTATTTCCTTAAAATCGCCCCTATACTTTAGTAGACTTTAATATTATTTCCTTAAAATCGCCCCTATACTTTAGTAGACTTGAATATCATTTCCCTAAAATTGGCCCTATACTTCAGTAGACTTGAATGTTATTTCCCTAAAATGGCCCCTATACGTTAGTAGGCTTGAATATTGTTTCCCCAAAACTGTCCTTATATTTAAGTAGACTTTAATACACAGGAACACAGACTTCATCTTCCCTTCTTCGGGGAAACCACAGGACATCCGTGAGACTCAGAGGGGAGACATGAGCGACAGAAATCCTCTGGACACAACTACCGACAAAAAAGCAAATCGAGACTGTCGGCCAGAGATGGGAATCACGCCCTTACCCACGCCCTTGGCTGCATTCTGTGGCATAAGACACTTCCTATGGAGCACCAGGAATGCCCATGCTGCCGCCCAGACCGCCAGCGAGAGAATGAGACCTGCCAACCAACAGAAATTCAGCACCCCAGTGACATGTTTGAAATTCTAATGTCTACTTGCAGCAATAAAAACCTTGTCTGTCATTTTGTAATGCAGTCCTGATGACGCCGTCGGCTAGAAAAAGGAAAAGTAAATGGAAAGAATCTTATTCCTGAGAAGCTTGCCAGAAGAGAAAAAGAAGTGCGTATATTGATTCAGTTTTTTAATAAGAGGATAGTATCTGCAAACAGTGCTACTCACTTCAATAGAAATTGCCTAAGAGAAAATATACCTAAATAGCATATATATATATATATATATATATATATATATATATATATATATATATATATATATATATATATATATATATATATATATATATATACACACACACACACACACACACATCCATTTACTTCAATGCAGAGACCGATAGGACAGGCAACGCCGAATCCTAAAACTATATCTGGCCAAATCTGAAAAAACGAGAAAGACTTTTGCGAGAAAAATGTTTGGGCTTAATCCGAACGACAGCGAAGGCTATTCCTCTCGAAAGACGGAGGGATATACGAGGCAGTTCTACACTTCTGGAAAATTTCCTGACGTCCTTAATATTTTGCGACTTTGCTATCGGTAATCCGATCTATATCTGGAACATTAATTTTATTGCTAGGTATATACTTGCACATGCAAATCACTGATGTTCTCACTGCGTTTGTAAACTCATTCTCTGTCAAATAATACCAGGCGAGACCTCCATATTTACTTATGTCCTATCAGAGCTGACACGTGCGAACGCAGATACATCTTGCGCAGCTTCATGCGTTCCCTTTACCGTAATATCGTCTTGTTTACAGGATATAATGAAATATGCAAATTCACTTTAATAATCCTTGTCCTAAAAATATTAACACTAACACAGGGCCCAGCAGGGGGTTAGTGCCGTCAGTGCACCTCACGGGATGCACCGTAGGCATTGCTAAAGGTTCTTTGCAGCGTCCCTTCGGCCCCTAGCTGCAACACCTTTCACTCCTTTTACTGTACCTCCATTCATATTATCTTCCTTCCATCTTGCTATCCATCCTCTCCTAATAATTATTTCAGAGTGCAACTGCTTTGAGGTTTTACTCCTGTTGCACCTTTCGAACCTGCCTACTCACAATATCCTTTCCAGCGCAGAATGATCTCATAGATCCCAGCACTTGGCCTTTGGCCTAACTCTATATTCCATTCCACTAACATAGGGCTTAAGGGAGATCTGTGATAAGTGGAGTCCTACAGAAAAGAAAAATGGGAGAAGGACAGGCTCCTCTAATGCAAACCAATGATCACCAAGACAAAAAAAAAAGGAAAGAAAAAAAAAAAAGGTTGGTGGTGCCATTAAAATGAGGGAAATACTGAAATGGAGAATTGCCAACCGCAGCAGAACGTTCTTGCAAAGAGTAATATGTCCTGAAGCAGCATCATTTTATAAAGGAAAAAATAAGACCCTCGATACCGTTACAGTAAATTGTTACTGTGAAAGGGGACACTTTTACACCGAAGGCTGCAAATTTGTTTAGTTTAGGAATTAGGTTCGGCTGATGATAATGATAAAAAAAAAGGAAAAAATGCGGCGACGTTTCTTCGGTGCAATCGTATTTTCTGGACGCTTATAATCAAGGCCACCGAAAACAAATCTACCTTTCGGTGGTCTCGGTACAACGCTGCATGAGCCGCGGCCCATGAATCTTTAACCATGGCTCGGTGGTGGACTATCCTATATCGTTACCAGAAGCACGGTTATGGCTAACTTTAACCTTAAATAAAATAAAAACTACTGTGAATAGAAGGCTGCAATTTGGTATGCTTGACGATTGGAGGGTGGATGATCAATATACCAATTTGCAGCCCTCTAGCCCCAGTAGTTTGTAAGATCTGAGGGCGGACAGAATAAAGTACGGACGGACAGACAAAGCCGGCACAATAGTTTTCTTTACAGAAAACTAAAAGTTATGGTTCTGGGACCGTTTGGAGGACAACACGACTAAACGCGATCAGGTTTTGGTAAAAGAAAACGATGCTTAGCTCAGTAACCTAACTCCCACCATGCACTCAAGTCAGGACACCTCGATTAATGGTAGTTTTTTCTTTTTGGAGCGGGGAGGGGGGTTACACACTCAACGAAGTACGTAGCTAATGTGATCTTAGCCTTCTTTACCTGACCGCTTTTCTAGTTTCCTCAGGTATCCACTTAGACAAGAAGAAATCGACAGAGAGCTTTAGAATTAATTGGCACCTATTCCCTCAGTAACAACATATTGACTCTAATGGTTTTCAACTGTGGATTTAAAAGTAATAAAAACGAGGTTTGGTTGTTTGACTATGAAATTGAGATAATGAAAAAATAGAATACAAAAATTATCATTCAACCGATCATCTATCATAGCAAATACAATCTGTATTTAAAGCTCAATCCATGGATTCCAAGGACGTACCCCTCATGCGGTGCACTAAGGCATTACTTAAGGTTCTTTGCACCGTCCCTTCGGCCCCCAGCTGCAACCCCTATCATTTCTATTACTGTACCTCCGTTCATATTCTCTTCCTTCCATTTTATTTCAACCCTCTCCTAACAACTGTTTCATAGTGCAACTGCTTTGAGGTTTACTTCTTGTTACACCATTGAAACCTTTGCTCTCAATTTTTCTTTCGGCGCTAAATGACCAAATAGGTCCCAGCGCTTGGTCTTTGGCCTAAATTGTATGATAATCTTCTCCAAGGGTGTAATAACCTTTGGGGGTAATTTGGCCCAACATAATCTAGCTTGTTAAACTGACCTTACTTTCAGAACTTTCGAATCAGACAAGTAAGTAAAGATTATAGAGATCTACCACAAAGACAATGACAATTCAGGGTTCCAGTAACTACAGTACACGCGTATCGATATTAAGAGTAGAAGGTCAAAGGGTAAAAAATGCGCAGAAGTTTCTTCGACGCAATCTAGTTTTCTGTACAGCCGCTACAGCGTATAATCAAGGCCACCGAAAACAGATATATCTTTCGGTGGTCTCGGTATAATGCTGTATGAGCCGCGGCCCATGGAACTTTAACCAAGGCCCGGTGTGACCTATCCTATATCGTTACCAGAGGCACGATTATCGTTAACTTTAACCATAAGTAAAATCAAAACTACTGAGGCTAGAGGGCTGCAATTTGGTATGTTTGATGACTGGAGGGTGGATGATGAACATACCCATTTGCAGCCCTCTAGCCTCAGTAGTTTTCAAGATATGAGGGCGGACAGAAAGAGTGCGGACAGAATAAAGTGCGGACGGACAGAGAAAGCCGGCACAATAGTTTTCTTTTACAGAAAACTAAAAAGAAGAAATATAATATCTGCTAGTTGTATATATAGGTCTACAGTTGAACGAAAAATTTAATATATTAGCCATTCATGCATAAAAGGGTTGAAAATTTTCTTCAGAAGCGATAACTAGAAACTGAAGTTACATACAGTAAATCTTTAAATACAATTACCTTAAAAAAAAAAAAAAAAAAAAAAATATATATATATATATATATATATATATATATATATATATATATATATATATATATATATATATATATATATATATATATATACACACACAATACTTAGAACTATCACCTCCAAATACAGCAGTTAACAAACAACTCAGATACAAAATACCACTGGAAAAATACCAAGAGGCTTTACATTCAAAGCAAAGTGTCATAGAAATTCTATTCTGTTCAATGAGTATATAACTCTATAAAATAAAGTGGATGGGAATTATCATAAGGGCTCTCTTCGACAGCGAACTAAAGACTTTCTTCTCATTTTTCACCTGGCTTCCCACTTTCAATACATTATTTAGCATAGAAAGAGAAATTATTTTCTAAATAGTTTTTAGTCTTGTCAAAGGCTATAAAGAATGTTTCTGCCTGTCCATAGAAAATCATTATTTTAAATTTTCCCTTTGTTTTATTACTCACATTTTGTCTCAACGTACTATTATCAGCTAAGTAACGGCGTAGAAAGACTATTTTCCTTGCAAATATCGCACATGGCGAATCGTTTCATTAAACGTAAATATTAATATGATTGATTAGCTAATTAATTAAATCAAACGCCAGCTTTGACTCCAAAATCAATACGAAAAAAGGGATTATCAGCTACCAAAGTCATTCCTAATCATTCCTTTTCGTATCTGCAAGGTATTAGTTAACAGATATCCGACCTCAGCTTTGTTTGCCATTCGGCCGCATTCTACCTTTTCGAAGTCTACCTCGCCCGGCTCTTCTTCCACAAAGATATTTGATCCAACCCATTCAAGTTTTGCCCCACTGCTCTTCTTCCCATTGTAGCTATAATCGCTATCTGGCCTGCTTTCCTCCAACGTCAAGTTTTTGGCTCGTTGTGTTTTTAATATCTGCTAAAAGAATACTGTCTTTGGTCTAACGTACCAACATCACACATTTTTCCGCTTAATCAGGGAGTTTGGCCATAATCCTACTCCCGAAAGACCAATTATTAGATCTAATAATGCACTTTAACTCCTGATGAGGCTGGAGTATCTGGGAATTTAACGAACCTAAGATGAACGAAGAACCTCTTAGCAAAAAAATTAGATAATTAATGGGAAAAGGAGAGCGCCAGTGCCTGCTACACTGATCCTCCACCAACTGAGAAATCATACTTATATATACAGTATGTATATATATATATATATATATATATATATATATATATATATATATATATATATATATACAGTATATATATATATATATATATATATATATATATATATATATATACAGTATATATATATATATATATATATATATATATATATATATATATATATATATATATATATATATATATATATATATATATATATATGAAAATATTTATGCTGATGTACTCACATTTAGGCGTGACTGACAGCTAACACGAAGCTCATAATTATGTTTCAACATACCTGCGTAGAAAAAATTGAGCTCAGGTTATGATCTCCGGTTCCAAATTGGAGGTAGCTAATAATTTTATAAAGTTATAAAAAAGGAAATTATTACAATATGACACGAATAATGATAATTCTTGAACTTACCTGTAAAAATATAAAAGACAAATGTACTAAATTATTCGCCTACATAGGCCAAACAAAAAAGTTTGCAATGGAAAAACAAAAGGTATGGAAATCGTGATTCCACAGAGTAAGAAGAAGAAGAAGAAAGAAGAAGAAGAAGAAGAAGAAGAAGAAGAAGAAGAAGAAGAATCAATAGAAGGGCGGCAGCGAGCGCTCCAAGGGCAGCTTTATATATGTTACGTAACAATCACATCACCAGCGACGAAAATGCCCTCTTTTTTTTTAGTAGCAGTTTCCTTCTTTCCATACACACAGTATGGTCACTGGAAGCTCTGGGCAGACTCCGACAAACATTTTACGGACAAAGAGGTATTTTGTTACTACAGTTATCCAGTGCATTATTTATATTTAGTCAGCTGTGTCGAGTAAGTAAATGTTCTAACGTAGTTCAAGAATGAATAACATAAAATGAAATATCTCCAGCCGACAGAAATGGAAGGATGTGGCAACGAAATCTGTACAAAAGGAATCAACAAATTCCCTTTTCGAGACAGTTTATATAGTAAGGCCCCGTAGGGGGTAGCGTACCTTTCGTTCCTTTTACTGTGCTTCCTTTCATATTCTCTTTCTTCCATCGTACTTTCCACCCTCTCCTAAATTGATTCAGTGTGCAACTGCTTTGAGGTTTTCCTCCTGTTACACCTTCCAAACCTTTTACTGTCAATTTCCGTTTCAGCGCTGAATGACCTCATAGGTACCAGTGTTTGTCCTTTGGCCTAAATTCTGTATTCAATTCAGTTCAATTCAATATGCAATAAGGGAAAACTCAAGCTTCAGGAGAACAATCATGCTTCCAACGTAGTCCATATTAAAGCAACGCAATACATACAGCAGGAACTGACGAATATTCCAGTGATGATGATTTCCGTGCTGAAATGAGGACCACCAAGGTTTGCTTCAACAACTGCTTCTAAGGCGTGCTGCAGTTTAATCCTTTACTTCTCTAGCTCTGACGATATTGTTGCATAAGTTATACACAACAGGAAATAAGCATTTCCGGATATATAATGGTCAGCTAAATTCTGAAATGAATAAAAAACAAGTAGACGTTGCGCAGAAGTTTCTTCGGCGCAATCGAGTTTTCCGTACAGCCGCTACGGCGTATAATCAGGGCCACCGAAAATAGATCTATCTTTCGGTGGTCTCGGTATAATGCTGCATGAGCCGCAGCCCATGAAACTTTAACGCGGCCCGGTGGTGGCCTATGTATATCTCGTTGCTAGAAGCACGATTATGGCTAACCTTAACCTTAAATAACATAAAAACTACTGAGGCTAGAAGGCTGCAATTTGGTATGTTTGATGATTGGAAGGTGGATGATCAACATACCAATTTGCAGTCCTCTAGCCTCCTCAGTAGCTTTTTCAGATCTGAGGGCGGACAGACAGACAAAGCCGGCACAACAGTTTTCTTTTACAGAAAGCTAAAAACTCGTGTCATATAACCATATGCTATGCAATACTGATAAGAGAAAAAAGCAAGCAAATGTTTCCTTGGTTAGAAGCCAGCTCTCATAAATTCTCATTTGCAACGCTAGCTCGTTATGCCTGTTACTCAGTTCCTCAGTTAAAATGTCAACTTAAGCAGACAATATGACAAATTTATTAATAAATTTGTATTTTTCATGGCTAACAATCCTGCGGTCTTAACGAAAAAAGCAATTAATTTTACATAATATATTTGTCATAGTTAGCCCATTGCGTAACAAAATAAACAAACTCAACTTCTACGAGAGAGGACCTACTAGACAAAACCGGTCAAAACTGATGGCAACATAAGACTGGCCTCCAGACAGCAAGTCTCCTATCCGGAGATGTTGCGTACCGCATCGAATCTCAGACCCAGTACCTCAAATGTATAGGGCCTATAGCCTACTTACATAAGGGTAATGGTGAGATAGGCTGGTCCCAGGATGGAAGATGGCAATGATAAACACTGAATTTATTGCCCCTACAATATCGTTATCGACAGAGTTACAAGCACATAAATATTTGGATACAAACTGCAATTTTTTTGTATCAAGTTTGCCACAAACGTTGGGTGAATTGGTCACTGATCCATAAATGCTCTCGAGGGGACATATATGCAAAGTATCAAGTGCCAATTCGTTCCTGGCAAAATATTAAGTCTTTGTGATGAAATACAGCACAGCACAGACCAGAGAGAGAGAGAGAGAGAGAGAGAGAGAGAGAGAGAGAGAGAGAGAGAGAGAGAGCAATTTTAACCCCTTCCCAGACATATATACTTTACACAGGTTGAAAACGCTTACAGAGGCACAAGCCATTAAAAGATGAACAAAGCGTTGGGTTGACTGAACCCTCACATAAAACCCGACGGCTTGGGATATCGAAGCTACCCATTGTTTGGGCTGTTCTACAACAGTAACTCTCCATGCGGAAAAATGAAAAAGAAAAAGGTCACTGAACATAAAACTCTTCATATTTTTATCTGACGGCTTATTTTCAACTGTTCCACGCTGGTTTTTAATATATACAATTTTTGCATATAGACAGATTCAATATATATATATATATACATATCTATATATATATATATATATATATATATATATATATATATATATATATATATATATATATATATATATATATATATAGTTCAATATGGATAAACATTTTTTCATTTATACAGATGTAATGATAGCTAGGAGAATATTAGTTAGGAACAGCATAAATATAGAAGACAAAAAAAGAAATAAGAGAGAACCATTAATAGACAAATGATAGACAGAGAAAGAGAGAGAGAATAACAAAGCAGGAAGTGTAATGATTATGTAGCCAAAACATGGGCGCGAGAGTAATCTAAGCACAATCGTTAAAGAATGCCTAACTGTGTCATTTGTGAGCTGACCTTTCAACTTTCGCTGGAACCTGAAGACTTCCACTGATGTCACTAATCCCACCCACGAGGGAGGGAGTTAAGTCAATTAATCACACCCAAAGGGACGTCGTTAAATAATCTCCAACCACTAAGGACGTCTACAATGAGGAACAAGAAGCAATGGTCCACCTATTAGGGGATGGATGTTTTCCTTTGCAGAACCTTCAAAAAGCCAGTTTGTAGGGAGAGAGAAGCACATAAGAGGTAGAAAGGAGATAGAGAAGCAGAGGGAGACAAGAGCCGAGAGCCTTAGAGAAGTGAGGTCGAGAGCCTCACCACTTGTGGGTTAAGCAGATTCAAGAAAGGCTCATACTTCAATTCTTATTCACACTGCTTAACTTGTATGGATATTTAACTTGGATGTATATATACAGTGTTATTTTACTAGTGTGCTGATGAAGTAAGTGCAGAGAAAGCTGCACTGTCTTCCTAAGCCTCCTGGGACTCAAACAACTAACAACAAACAAAGACAGAAAAGAATAAAACTATATAAGAAAGAGAGATCAACATTACACACATATATATGTATAACTATATATCTGTTTATATACATATATATGTATGTGTATATGCATGTATAAGCTACACACACACACACACACACATATATATATATACACACATATATATATATATATATATATATATATATATATATATATATATATATATATATATATATATATATATATATATATATATATATATATATATATATATATATATATATATATATATGTGTGTGTGTGTGTGTGTGTGTGAGAGAGAGAGAGAGAGAGAGAGAGAGAGAGAGAGAGAGAGAGAGAGAGAGAGAGAAGAATTATTCAAAATATTACCAGTCGCAGGACATAACCAGCTTTCAGGAATCCCCAAGAATTCCCCAAGACACAAGCATCAGCAGAGGCAGCTTCCTCGAAGACCAAAATGGCTCCGGAATCCTGTGTCGGTTTTGAAAGCTTGGGATACAGCAAAGAGAGTCGATCTGTACCAAACTAAAGATGTTTCTTCTAAGTTTGCTTACCTTCG
>NC_089754.1:2718015-2730515 GCF_040412425.1 Macrobrachium rosenbergii | reverse complement strand
AGCGCTGAAACGGAAACTGGCAGTAAAAGGTTTGAAAGGTTAAGTAACAGGAGGAAAACCTCAAAGCAGTTGCACTATGAATCAACTGTTAGGAGAGGGTGGAAAGTAAGAGGGAAGAAAGAGAATATGAAAGGAGGTATAATGAATATATACAGATGTTTCATAAAATTCTCTTGGGTGATTTCGTTAGACTACTGATTAGCAAGTCATATATAGTCAAGAGTATTAAAAACCGCCTAAAAAATAAAAAAAAAATCCACACAACTAGACAATTTGGCATCATCCAGACCCAAAAAGTGAATGGGTGCCGTTTTGGTTAATGATCCCACCAGCTGTTTCGGGGCAAAATTTAAAACGGAGTTTAGTTTACGCGTGTTCCAAGCTAGGTACTTTTATCACAAAATGAACAACGGTTTTCCTATGCTACCTCACTATACGGAACACTAAGTTATAAAAAAAATTGTCATCAGGATTCCAAATAATTTTCCTGCATTATGAGTCTGACATTCTTTTGCAAATACAGTTACGTAGATGACTGCTTTATCTATGTCAAAAGGAAACTATTTATATAGATAACTCTTAACCATACGTTCATTGATTTACAACAAAATATAAACAGAAATCGCATCTAATTTTGTCTCACTGAATGAATTTCCTTATGCAGAATAATTCTTATACGCACAACATGACCAATATATATGTTACAATTCATCCCCGAGGGCTAGTACTAAACACGGTGAAACAGTGATTCATCTACACTGTTTTGCCGAGTTTAGTACTAGCCCCTGAGGGGTTAAATGTGTTTTGCCATGTTTAGTACCAGCCCCGGGGGGGGGGGATCAAACGTGTTTCGCTGTTTAGTACTAGCTGCTGGGGGTCAAATGTGTTTCGCTGTTTAGTACTAGCCAATGGGTGGTCAAATATGTTTCGCCGTATTTAGTACTAGCCCCTGAGGGGTCAAATGTGTTTGGCCGTGTTTAGTACTAGCCACTGGGGGGTCAAATGTGTTTCGCCGTGTTTAGTACTAGCCCACGGGGGATGAAATGCACTTAGGGACATATGATCCCCTAGGGACTAGTACTAAGCGAATTAGTCATTTCACATATTCCCTAGGGATTTCGTGAAATCCCTGGAGTGTTATGATTTTTATAAGTTACGCATTTAAAAATTATTTTACAATAAAAGAACAAAGGAGAGAGAGAGAGAGAGAGAGAGAGAGAGAGAGAGAGAGAGAGAGAGAGAGCATATATACCAGAAGAAGAAACAATTATCTACTATTAACAAAAAACAAGTAAAAACCGCGCCGTGGTTTCTTCGGAGCAATCGAGTTTTCTGTACAGCGTATAATCAAGGCCACCGAAAATAGATGTATCTTTTGTTGGTCTTGGTATAATGCTCCATGAGTCGCAGCCCATGAAAACTTTAACCACGGGCCGGTTGCGGCCTGTCCTATCGTTGCCCGACGGAGGCTGCAATTTAGTAAATTCTTTGATTGGAGGGTGGATGATCAACATACCAATTTACAGCCCTCTAGCCTCAGTGGTTTTTTAGATCTGAGGGCGGACAGGAAAAGTGCTGACAGAAAAAGTGTGGACAGAAAAGTGGACAGAAAAAGAGCGGACAGAAAAAGTGCGGACAGAAAAAGTGAGGACAGAAAAAAGTGCGGACAGAAAAAGTGAGGACAGAAAAAAAGTGCGGACAGAAAAAGTGAGGACAGAAAAAAAGTGCGGACAGAAAAAGTGTGGACAGAAAAAGTGCGGACAGAAAAAGTGCGGACAGAAAAAGTGTGGACAGAAAAAGTGCGGACAGGAAAAGTGCAGACAGAAAAAGTGTGGACAGAAAAAAGTGTGGACAGAAAAAGTGTGGACAGAAAAAAGTGCGGACAGAAAAAGTGTGGACAGAAAAAAGTGTGGACAGAAAAAGTGCGGACAGAAAAAGTGTGGACAGAAAAAGTGCTGACAGAAAAAAGTGTGGACAGAAAAAAGTGTGGACAGAAAAAAGTGCGGACAGAAAAAGTGCTGACAGACACGCAAAGCCCACACAATAGTTTTTAAAACAACACACACACACAAATACAAAAGCCAAACAAGAGGCGTTAATATCTTTTTTTTATTTTTATTTATTTATTTATTTTTTTTTTGGTGCGGTATAGCGAGAGGGGGAAGATATAAGGAAAAGATCACAATGGATTTCCATCTATCGTTTTTATGTCGACATGAAACGAAGTCCATTGTGACAGCGCCTTGCCTCTTTACATTCCCTGACGGAGAGGAGAAGAGAAAACCATGTTGTTTTTACTTGGCATCATAATTAAAACTTTTTTCCTGGCAATGATGCATAATTGTCTACTAAAGTCCCAAGCATTTATTTCTTTGTTTCTGTCTTGAAAATGAGATGGTTCAATTTCATGTCAGTAACTTGAAATGAAAGCTGACAGTAACTGAATGACCTGACATACAAGATTTTTACATTTTTTTACAAGTATTAGAGGATTATTTCGCTTCTGAAACGACGAAGCTGCCGTATTTTACAAAGTTTACAAATATATACGAACAACCCAACTGATACTTCAGACAAGAGTTTTCATTTTAATTTTCCTACGTAATCCAAGATCTGGTTCACTTTCAACCATGCAACGCTTTAGACCAGCGGTTCTTAACCTGGGGGTCGTGAACCTACTCGCGATTCATTTGGAGTTTCTCAGGGGGTCACAAAGGGTGTGGAATTTTTCAAGGTTTTCGTTCGTGGCATTTTCAATAAAACATGGTCCTCCTGTCATTTTGTTTTATCTTACCTTTTCACGAGGTTCACCATTTCAAAATTTATTATAAGGGTTACGGTAGTATCCTGAAGAATCTCGGGGCTGGGGGCGGCGGTCACAGGATGAAAAAGGTTCAGAACCACTGTTCTAGACTAGAGTAGGTTGAGTTTGACTGGGCTGGTCAGCACAATACAACAGATCCATAAAATGAGGTGAAGTAAGAGGATCTAAAGGTTAAATTAGGGGAACTTCTTTAACTGCATTAAGAACTAATAGTCATGGAAGCTGGGCAGTGAGATGGAAGAAAGGAATCAGTAATAAATGTAACGTGAAAACCCAGATAAGTGGGTGCAGCCAGGGAGCCGAAGGGACGCTGTAAATACCCTTTACATAAGGCCTACGGTGCATCGAAGGGGGCGCACCGATGGACCCATTCCCTTGGGGAGAGGGTGCCTTGGTTATGCAATGCGACAGCAAAACGTTACGCCATCTGGTTTTCTGTTATCCGTACAAAGTACAAAAAACCGGGAAAAAATAAAACAACGGCAATTCAAGAGAGTTACGTGCCATCTCGAAGGTCGTACTGAGGTACCATCGTTCCCCACTCTTATTATATATATATATATATATATATATATATATATATATATATATATATATATATATATATATATATATATATATATATATATATATATACATACCTGTCGAATTCAGATACATCTACTACATACTAAATGGGTTCGAATCCTATCCGGACGTCAGAATGTCTTCATTTGTTTCGTCATCTGGATTGTAGGCTTTGCACTAACAAGCATATCGAAAGAGAGTGAAGAAATCTCGAAGTTACGAAGACACTGCGGTCAATATAATTACAAAAGCATCTGTTTAAATGATCACTAGATTTATATTCATAAATAATAATATAATTACAAACGCACCTGTTTAAATGATCAGTAGATTTATATTCATATAAGCCAGGGGAGAGTGGGCGGAAGTGAATGTCTGAATTATGGTAGCGCAAATTTTAACTTCACTTTCCTAATGTACCTGGAAAAGTGCATGACAGGCTTTAGAACTCCTACCAGGAATATTGTTTATGAAACATTTCAGTGTAAGGGAAAAAGCTCTATATATTTTCAGTTATGTGACGATCACTGTTAAATATTCAAGAAAACTTTTTTTGTTTCGTCGATCAAACAGTGAAACGGTACTTGTTACCGAGGTCAAATAAAAGTTTGCTGAGAACCACAAATCTCTTACTCCTTAACATTTACAAGAACTTGCTGAAAATCTTTATTTTTCTTTGATGATCTTGTAATGAAACTGAAACAAGAAAGCAATCTTCCCGATGATATTAATTTTCTTCCGAGCACAGATAAAAGGTGAAATCAATGAGCGTGTCAAGAGGAAGAAAGGACAGGGTGTGGTGGTATCAGAACTAATGATCAAATTAACTGGAGAAGTATGACCCAAAGGGAACGTCAGAGAAAAAGCCTTATCGACAGAGATGACGATTGTTCCTCGAATTATCAGCGGGGCCAAAAATGATGATATACTTTAGTAGACTTGAATGTCATTTCCCTAAAATCGCCCCTATAGGCCTACTTGAGTAGACTTGAATGTCATTTCCCTAAAATCGCCCCTATAGGCCTACTTGAGTAGACTTGAATATCATTTCCCTAAAATTGCCCCTATACTTTTGTAGACTTGAATATCATTTCCCAAAATTCGTCCCTATACTTTTGTAGGCTTGAATATTGTTTCCCTAAAACTGCCCCTACACTTTTGTAGACTTTTAATATCATTTCCCTAAAATTGCCCCTAGACGTTAGTAGACTTGAACTTTGTTTCCCTAGTTACAGACATGCTGTAAAGAATTGCAGTAACACAGAGATAGATAAACTCTGTGTGAAGAGCTAAGGCTGGTGTTGCATGTCATGTGCAGCTCTTGAGGTATTCCCTGAATGAAAATGTTCAGTAATGAATATTTCGCCGAAAAAAAAAATAGGGACGAGGGTGGGGGGAGGAGGCGAGGGGAGGAAGGGTTAGCACTGCCAGAGTCTCACTCAGTAGATTAAAAAACATAATTGTGGTAAAGGATTTAATTAGCAAGATCAGCTGCAGTAGCGAAGCGGTCCGGATTCCAGACCTGTTTCCTAAATATTGAATTTCTGCTTGTTGTTGTTCAGAGGTGAAAAAGGTAATATTCGAATGAATAATGTCACAATATCAGAATGCATCGGCGTCAACAATATATTATGGATACACACCGACTTTTTTTTTACCTTGGGAATAACTTAAACCCAAGGGAATTATAATTGGTAAGGGCAGATGTGCTTACCAATTACAATTCCCTTAAGTGCAAGTCACATAGTGAATTGATATTATACAATATATATATATACATATATATATATATATATATATATATATATATATATATATATATATATATATATTTATATATATATATATATATATATATATATACAGTATATATATATATATATATATATATATATATATATATATATATATATATATATATATATATATATATATATATATATATATATATATTATATATATATATATATATATATATATATATATATATATATATATATATATATATATATATATATATATATATATTCATGAAGCTAAATATCGAATTCACCTACCTCAGGATATCTCCGTTGGAGAATTGTCGCCGAAGGGAATTTATATAAGTGATAAATGAATTGGAATCGTCAGGACACGAACCCGTGACACGAAAACCTATTCAGCGACTCAGAGACGTTAACCATTGAGCCATCTTGATTGGAGTCGCTGAATGGGTTTTTCGTGTCACGGGTTCGCCCGGACGATTCCACCATTTATCACTTATATAAATTCCTTCGGCGACAATTCTCCAACGGAGATATCCTGAAGTAGCGTGAATTCGATATTAAGCGACATTTGTAGCTTCATGATTGTATATAAATCACGGTGTGATAAAATTTTATATATATATATATATATATATATATATATATATATATATATATATATATATATATATATATATATACATACACACACACATATATATATAGAGAGAGAGAGAGAGAGAGAGAGAGAGAGAGAGAGAGTAAATGAATACACAGGTAGATAGATAAGATAGATAGACGCTGGCAGAATGCCCAGGATTGTGCAGGCAAAAAAGTATCAGCGACACAGAATTTTTGCTCAGTGAAAGCGTATATGGCGTAATAAAACGCTGCTGGATTCCTCGTGGAAAAGTATAATTTGTGCCGGAAATGAAATCGCTTTCCATATGATAATTGCAATCCGGTATCTGTTGCACTGAACTGCATAGGTGAGTAGTATATTTAATAAAATATAATTGTGCAAATGACATAAAGCCAATTCATGCATATTACAGAACAACGCAGGATTAATTGGAAGGGAAAATGGTTTTGCCGTATTCTTTTTCAAAATTATTTTTGAATGAATGTTTCGTCTTTCAAATCCTGTGATCTTTTTACAAAAATTTTAAAAATGAGTCGAAATCGTCGAATATTTCAGCCTGACTGCCAGTGCAAATGCTTAATCATCCCTGAAATGTTTTGTGTTATATTTATGAAAATAAACACTAGGTATACGTCAGTTCATGATTAATAACATTGGTTTGAAAATGGAATGAGATTTGAGGTTTGAAAACGGCATAAGATGTGAACACAAAACCTAAAAGAATTGAAAGACCTGGGTTCGATCCTGATGTGAGCCAGAGATTTATTTCTGTTCCACACGTAATTGTGTGATGATTATTTCTATCATATTCACTCAGGAAGGATAACTCGAATGAAATGTCAATTGGGTCACTAGTGATTTGGGAAGTTGGGGAAAACACACTGGCAGTTAGCCTGCCCAGGTAATTCCTTAGGTACCGTGGTACTGAGGTTCAGCTTCTTTTATGACTTGTGTGGCTTGGTTGGCAGCGGTCTCGTCTTTCAATTGAAAGACCTGGGTTCGATCTTGATGTGAGTCAAATTTAGATCAGGCACAATATTGTAGTTTAGCCTATTTTCATTTAAGTTTATGAAATCTACGGTTATTGTCATCAAGATTTCACGTACTTTCATTTAGGGGGTGACAGTTCTGAGTCTGTAAAGCTTTAGATTGCAAGCACAGAGACGGTGGGGACCTTGAAAACTGTAAAGCATCACTCCAAAGTCTGTATGAAAAGGTGCTTCTGTGGATCAGTCATGAATTTCCCTGACAACAGCTGAAGCTCACTTTCGTGGCATGATATATTTTCTAGAAAACAAAAACAAACAAAAAAAAGGAATTTTGCACTTAATACCTAATGATTCTTAGCGCAGCTGCTTTGAGGTTTTCCTCCCGTTACGCCTTTCAAACCTTTTACTGTTAATTTTCGTTTCAGCACTGAATGACCTCATAGGTCCAAGTGCTTGGCCTTTGGCCTAAAGGCCAAGCACTGGGACCTATGAGGTCATTCAACGCTGAAACGGAAATTAACAGTAAAGCGTTGAAAGGCGTAACGGGAGGAAAACCTCAGAGCAGCTGCGCTAAGAATCAATAATTGTTAGGAGAGGGTGGAAAGTAAGATGGAAGAAAGCGAATATGAAAGGCGGTATAGTAAAAGGAACGAAAGGGGCAGCAGGTAGTTTTGAAACTACTCCTTTTATGAAGAGCGATTCGAGGACAACAAGCTGTTGAGGGGAAGACTTGCTTTTCTTTGTGTGTTCCCCAATACTCGAGAATTCTGGGGATGACAACTGGACACCTGTTCGATGACAACCCCCTGTGGCTATCTATGCGGACCTTAACAAGCCTTTGGAAGGCCCCGATATAATTTCCCAAACTACAGTACATCTGGGACACGAAAATAAATTCCCAAACTACAGTACGTCTGGGACACGAAAATAAATAAATTCCCAAACTACAGTACATCTGGGACACGAAATTAAATAAATTCCCAAACTACTGTACGTCTGGGACACGAAAATAAATAAATTCCCAAACTACAGTACGTCTGAGACACGAAAATAAATAAATTCCCAAACTACAGTACACCTGGGACACGAAAATAAATAAATTCCCAAACTACAGTACGTCTGGGACACGAAAATAAATAAATTCCCAAACTACAGTACATCTGGGACACGAAAATAAATAAATTCCCAAACTACAGTACATCTGGGACACGAAAATAAATAAATTCCCAAACTACAGTACGTCTGGGACACGAAAATAAATAAATTCCCAAACTACAGTACATCTGGGACAGGAAAATAAATAAATTCCCAAACTACAGTACGTCTGGGACACGAAAATAAATAAATTCCCAAACTACAGTACACCTGGGACACGAAAATAAATAAATTCCCAAACTACAGTACGTCTGGGACACGAAAATAAATAAATTCCCAAACTACAGTACATCTGGGACACGAAAATAAATAAATTCCCAAACTACAGTACATCTGGGACACGAAAATAAATAAATTCCCAAACTACAGTACGTCTGGGACACGAAAATAAATAAATTCCCAAACTACAGTGCATCTGGGACACGAAAATAAATAAATTCCCAAACTACAGTACGTCTGGGACACGAAAATAAATAAATTCCCAAACTACAGTACATCTGGGACACGAAAATAAATAAATTCCCAAACTACAGTACATCTGGGACACGAAAATAAATTCCCAAACTACAGTACGTCTGGGACACGAAAATAAATAAATTCCCAAACTACAGTATATCTGGGACACGAATTTAAATAAATTCTCAAACTACAGTACATCTGGGACACGAAAATAAATAAATTCCCAAACTACAGTACATCTGGGACACGAAAATAAATTCCCAAACTACAGTACGTCTGGGACACGAAAATAAATAAATTCCCAAACTACAGTACATCTGGGACACGAAAATAAATTCCCAAAACTACAGTACGTCTGGGACACGAAAATAAATAAATTCCCAAACTACAGTACGTCTGGGACACGAAAATAAATAAATTCCCAAACTACAGTACATCTGGGACACGAAAATAAATTCCCAAACTGCAGTACGTCTGGGACACGAAAATAAATAAATTCCCAAACTACAGTACATCTGGGACACGAAAATAAATAAATTCCCAAACTACAGTACGTCTGGGACACGAAAATAAATAAATTCCCAAACTACAGTACGTCTGGGACACGAAAATAAATAAATTCCCAAACTACAGTACATCTGGGACACGAATTTAAATAAATTCCCAAACTACAGTACATCTGGGACACGAAAATAAATAAATTCCCAAACTACAGTACATCTGGGACACGAAAATAAATAAATTCCCAAACTACAGTACATCTGGGACACGAAAATAAATAAATTCCCAAACTACAGTACATCTGGGACACGAAAATAAATTCCCAAACTGCAGTACGTCTGGGACACGAAAATAAATAAATTCCCAAACTACAGTACATCTGGGACACGAAAATAAATTCCCAAACTACAGTACATCTGGGACACGAAAATAAATAAATTCCCAAACTACAGTACATCTGGGACACGAAAGTACATAGCATTAGATGTCAAAAAGGGGCTCAATTTTACCTTGTATCTAAATGAGGACTCGTAATGGGTCTGTTGTGTTTAACTGGCATTTTAAGGCCTGGCAATGGTCTAGTCTTCATTGTTTAACTTCGGTAAAGTTTATATATATATATATATATATATATATATATATATATATATATATATATATATATATATATATATATATATATATATATATATATATATATATATATATATATATATATATATATATGAACTTTATCACATACACAATTGTTCTGTGCATTGGTACAATTACAAACAGGACCTCATTCAAACTGGATGGTATCTAGTGGAGATATTTATTCAAAAAAGTTACAAGCTTTCTAGGACAGACAGTCCTCATTCTAAAGAATAATATATATACATATATATATATATATATATATATATATATATATATATATATATATATATATATATATATATATATATATACTGTACACATAATATATATACATATATATTTTATATATGTGTATATAATGTTGATGCCCAACGATTAACTGTAAATAATGTTTGTGTTGTCTAGTTATCGCAATGGTTAATGTTAAGGTTTACTGTGTGGTAGTTTGCTGGTTCGAGTCTACGCTCGGCCATATGAATTGTTTACTTGGTGTTGGGTTGTTTTAGCTAATTTATGCATAATTCTCGGTCACGTGAACTTTTTGGTAATCGGCAGTGTCTTTCTGTAAACAAATGAGGAAACTTATCAGTTTAAAAAGAGATTTCATACAGAACGGATATAACGAATATAACGAAAGTTTTGTATTTACTGAGGAATATTTGGACCGTTTGTTATAGGAACACAATTTAATTGAACCAAATCACATCACATCACTTCAAGTTACGCTACATACGTCAAGTCTACATGTATAAGCGTCTAACAATATAACCATATCGATGTTAACGTCATGGATCTAATAAAGAACTATATGTGCGTATCAAAATTGTGTTTCTCCATCATTCACGTTAAGCAATAGAAGAATAGTGCATTAACATATAATAACCAGACATGTGTGTGCATTGTATGTTATTACTATTATTATTAGTTGTAGAAGCAGCAGAAGTAGCAGCAGCAGCAACCAAACGATAATTCTTTTTGGAAGGAAAGCAGCAAGGCCACAAATCGAAGCGCTCTAGTCAAGAAAGCAACCCAGCACGGAAAAAATACGAACGTCAAGAAATAACGGAGTAAAATTGCGTTAAAATAGTAAGTGACAGCCTTGCGAGTATGCTCAATATAAAAAAAATAGTCACTCTCACCCAGTTTTGGTCACAAAACTTCTATAGAACCGTCTTGTAGAACCTCGTCAAAGAGAAGGCACGACCATTATCTAGTACCAAGTGGAGGATGATATATTCTGGGACGATGTGAATGCAGCGGAGACTTATTTTATGTAGAATTCTGTACAGCATGCAAAGACCGAAATTCTAAAATCTGGAACAGGAAATTTTATGGGACTCGAGTTTGTATCCAGCAGGCTAAGATGGTGTGAGTCAGCTGCTGAGGACCAAACCGGGAAACAATATTGAAAACACGCCAGAATAAAACGATAAAAATGTTTCCTTAGCATAAGCAGGTCGCCAAAAATCCTGACTGACGCAGTATACCAATTTTTTGCGCTCTTGAAGAGGCGATGGATAAGACGAGTTTCTCAAAAGTGAATTTACAATAGATATGACAAAGAATTTTAAATGAGTTATAAGTAGTTAAACAAACAATGTCAATGAAAGGGTTTTGGGTGGGGGCAGGCCAAGCTGTCCTCGAATTACTAAAAATCATACTGTGAGTTTTTTACAGGATTCGACTTCATTCATTAACTGGAACATGCATCATGTTAGACAGGTCTGTCATGGGCCTCAGTAACCACATGTTAACAATCAGGAGATGAGATCTATGCCAATAGAATAGCTTCTTTTACTTAAACAACCAACTGATCTTGTAGCCCAAACTACCTATCATTCCTGCAGAGAAGATTTTCTGTATATTTGTACAAGATTCAATAATAATATACAACAAGATCGAGTTTTCTGTACAGCCGCTACAGAGTATAATCAAGGACATCGAAAATAGATCTAACTTTCGGTGGTCTCGGTATAATATTGTATGAGCCGCCGCCCATGAAACTTTAACCACGGGCCTGTGGTGGCCTATCCTATATCGTTGCCAGAACAAGCTCACAGAGGTCGTTGACTTGAAACTCAAGAAGCTTCCAAAGAATAT
This sequence comes from Macrobrachium rosenbergii, assembly GCF_040412425.1. Classification (NCBI taxonomy): domain Eukaryota; kingdom Metazoa; phylum Arthropoda; class Malacostraca; order Decapoda; family Palaemonidae; genus Macrobrachium; species Macrobrachium rosenbergii. Next base: position 2,718,893 of record NC_089754.1, on the reverse strand, counting down.
GATTAATGTGTTCATTAGGAGGAAGAAGCAAGAGGAAGTAAAGGGAAATACAGAAAGAAAAGACCCCACTTACTTAAAGAGAAAAATAATAAATTAATCAACTGATAAAGATGTACTAAAATGCAATTATAAAAATGTGTTAAAAGAGAAAATAATAAATTAATAAATTAACAAACTGATAAAATGTATTAAAATGCAATTATAAAAATGTATTGAAATTATACTTTCGCATTTTTTTAACGTTAAAATGGCACAGTAGGTGTTACAGGATAAAGGATCTTGATGTATGAAAAAATCATTCTTATAAGTTCAAGGCAGAGCTTGCATGTCACGTCGCAATTAAAGAAGATTTCATTTTGGTAAAACCCTCGAGATTTCTCTTTTCATGTTTCATGTGTTCTTTCCTACTACTGAATACCAAAAGGTTCCATAGAATTATTAATACTTTATGGGTTTAGATTAAATCTCGAATGTGAATGAATTCATAGCCAAAATCAATTAATAATGACTGTTTTTCATGTAAATTGGTCAAATAAATTTAGCTAAATAAATTATTGTTAAATCATCTTCCTTTCAATTAAACTCTGGGGTGTAGTGCCGTCAGTGCACCTAACAATTGCACTGTAGGCATTACTTAAGGTTCTTCGCAGCGTGCCTTCCGTAAATAGCTGCAACCCCTTTTAATGTACCTCCTTTCATATTCTCTTATTTCCATCTTACTTTCCACCCTCTCCTAACAATTGATTCATTGTGCAACTGCTCTGAGGTTTTCCTCCTGTTACCTAACCTTTCAAACCTTTTAGTGTCAGTTTCCGTGTCAGCGCTGAATGACCTCATAGGTCCCAGTGCTTGGCCCTTGGCATAAATTCTGTATACAG